>NC_138563.1:8314269-8447699 GCF_964273705.1 Natrix helvetica
CCAAAATTAACACCAGACCAATCAAAGAACGGCAAAAGAGCCATCACCAATAAACAGCCCCACCAAAGAATCTCTAAGACCCCCCACCCACCCATTCACACAGACACGCAAGACACTAGAATATAAACTGACAGCAAACAGCACTCCTTACTAGCACTGATGGTGTTATTTAGTAGGGTCATAAAACGTCTGCAAGAAAAGAAGCCAGCTCAAGGACGCCATAATCCTCCTCCTCCTCTTTCTCTTCCTCCTCCTCCTCCTCCTCTCTGCACACCCCACTCCCTTCTAGCACTGATGATGTTCCCTAGTTGGGTACGGTCGCAAAATGGGATCACATAACCCTGGGAACACTGCACACGTCGTAAGTATGAACCAGCTGCCACGCATCTGAATTTTGATCGCCTAAAGGTGCCAGAAAGGTTGTAAGTGTGAAAAATTCTCAAGTCCCTTTTTTTTCGGTGATGTTATAACTTTGAAAGGTCACTAAATGAACTTCCCAAAGTCAGAGCTTACCTGTAATGGAAAAGAAAGGCAGGCAGTTTGTTGATTTATTTGAATTGATTAGCTTTGTGTCAGGTTTCCGAAAGATGCCCTAATTAATTCATGAGCCTCAAGCCAAGTTTCAAAAGAAATCCAGTCATTTATTAGGAACACCATTTCGGCAATACCCCATTGCAGTCAGATCTAAGCTTCATTTGAATTAGGGCTGAACTTGGCCCCCGTTTCTTCCCTCCCCTCAGTCTGTGTCATAAATCACATTCTCCAATGAGGTGCACCCCTCCCAAGTCTCCTGCGGTAATCTGAGATCCGACTATCCGAAAGTATGCGTGGAATGCACTTCCCCCACCCCTTTCGTCACCATGGCAACTTTATGAGATGACACTTTATTTGTTTTTGGGCTCTCCCCAAGGTAGCCCCTAAGGAAGGGGCAGAAGGTGGAGGCCATCTTGAGTTTTTCAACCATACCCTGCAGATCCGCCTGGACAGTTTAGATGAGTGTCAAGTAATTAGCAGACTAATTAACCCCCTTGCTGTGAAAACTCATCTTCTTGATTCAAGACATAACTGGAAAACAGCGATGGCTATCTCGTGGGAATTAGTAATAAATAAACTTAAAAGAAAGATGACGACGTTTAATTGCACTAAATTCTATAGTTGCTGGATAGTGAGTCAGAGCTGCAAGGGCGAGAAGCTTAGAGTAGAGTAGAGGAGATTAGAGGAGAAGAGAAGAGAATAGGATGTAGAATAGAATGGAACAGAATAAGATTTGGGATGGAATGGAATAGGATAGGATAGAATTTAGGAAAGGATGTGATGTGATGGCACAGTAGAGTAGAGTAGAGTAGGATAGACTAGACTAGACTAGACTAGACTAGACTAGACTAGACTAGAATAGAATAGAATAGAAAATATGAAATGAAATGGAATGGAATAGAAATATGGAATGGAATGGAATAGGATAGGATTTAGAATAGGATGAGATGGGATGGGATAGTACAGTAGGGTAGACTAGACTAGACGAATAGAATAGAAAATATGAAATGAAATGGAATGGAATAGAAATATGGAATGGAATAGGATAGGATTTAGAATAGGATGAGATGATATAGGATGAGATGGGATAGGATGGGATGGGATAGTAGAGTAGAGTAGAGTAGAGTAGACTAGAGTAGAGTAGAGTAGAGTAGACTAGACTAGACTAGACTAGACTAGACTAGACTAGAATAGAAAATATGAAATGAAATGGAATGGAATAGAAATATGGAATGGAATGGAATAGGATAGGATTTAGAATAGGATGAGATGGGATGGGATAGTACAGTAGGGTAGACTAGACTAGACGAATAGAATAGAATAGAATAGAAAATATGAAATGGAATGGAATGGAATAGAAATATGGAATGGAATAGGATAGGATTTAGAATAGGATGAGATGATATAGGATGAGATGGGATAGGATGGGATGGGATGGGATAGTAGAGTAGAGTAGAGTAGAGTAGAGTAGAGTAGAGTATAGAGTAGACTAGAGTAGACTAGACTAGACTAGACTAGACTAGACTAGACTAGAATAGAAAATATGAAATGGAATGGAATGGAATAGAAATATGGAATGGAATGGAATAGGATAGGATTTAGAATAGGATGAGATGAGATAGGATGGGATGGGATGGGATAGTACAGTAGAGTAGAGTAGAGTAGGGTAGAATAGAATAGAATAGAATAGAAAATATGGAATGGAATGGAGTGAAATGGAATAGAAAAGAATAGAGAATAGAATGGAATAGAATGGAATAGAATGGAATAGAATGGAATAGAATGGAATAGAATGGAATAGAATGGAATAGAATAGAATAGAATAGGAAATACAGAATGGAATGGAATAGAGTAGGAAATAATAGAGAATAGAACATTTTTCAGATTAACAGTTGGAAGGGACCTTGTCGGTCATCTAGTCCAACCCCCCCACCCAAGCAGAAGATCCTCCACCGTTTCTGACAGATGCCAGCCCAGTCTCTTCTTGAAAGCCTCCAGGGATGAAGCTCCCACAACATCTGAAGCCATAGAACAGGACGGAACAGAATTCTTTATTGGCCAAGTGTGACTTGTTGTGCATCTCCATCACTGGAGGTTTTCAAGACTACACAACCCTTTGCCCGGAACAGCACAAGGTCTCCTGCCTTGAGCAGCGGGTTGGACTAGAAGACCTCCGAGGTCCCTCCCCCATTCCTCAGTACTCTGCAATTTTGCAATTCTATTCCCAAAGACGAGCAGCTCCGCGTGGCGCTGCCCAGATTTTCCCAGCCCAGAAACGAACGAATGAACGAAGAGATCTGCCTGGCGGTGCTGCTGAGGTGTGGGGCCCGAGCACCGCTGCTTCCAGAGCCTGGTTTTGCAAGAGTCCCCAGGGGCAGTTTCAACCCAACAGCCGTGGCACAAGCACCGGGAGCCACGCGGTTGCATAAGGTTGTGCAACGTTCAGGCTCGCCCCGCTGGCCTATGAGACCGCATTCCTGAGCCAGCGGAGATATCTGGGCCTCATAAAAATTGCCCGCTTCCTCCGAGCGAGCCCCTTGTGATGCGGGTGACGAGCATTTTTACCAGCGTAGCTCAGCTGCAGCTTTCTCCCACATCTCTTATCTATTGTAAGGTTCCAGCCGTTTCCCGGAGCCACTGAAATGCCCAAGAGAGTGGAGACTCCAGGCGAGGCTTGCAAAAAATATCAGCTTTCATTGATGGCCGTAGCAAAAGCCGGGTGTCCAAACTATATCCAGGACATACAAACAAATGCATGGAAGGAATAGCCACCCCCTGCAAGAGGGGCTTCAGAGTATTATATGCATTTTATGCGGACAGAAACAACATTTATCCAATCAGAGACAAAGATTCATTCATCTTTAAAACGTCCTTTTGTTCAAGCTCCTGTCTCTGTCTACCTTATCTGTGGAGTATTCTTATAGCCTTGTGTAGGGGGTAGCAGCCCCTCCTTTGCCAATTGGTTTTTCGGCAGAATGCTTTAAGGATTTACGAGCCGAGAAAACTCCCTAGTTTGGTTCTTTTATCTGTGGGGCCTGATATTCCCGTGTAACTATTTTCTTCTATGTTTTCAAGAATGGGCCTAGCTTTGAAGCCAAGAATAGAAGCGAGACGCAGCAGGGAGATAACATTGGCAGTAAGGCCATCCAGGATTAAGGTTGCAATTTGTTAGGCTAGAAAACAACTCATTTCCGACAGCCTACAATAATATAAGCAGAAGCCAATAATAAAGCTTAACGATTTCTAGCAATATATCATGTCAGAAGCAAACAGCAAATATGGTTTTAATCAGGAACAATTATATAGTAAAATAAACAATTCATAATAAAAGAAAATAGCCAATATGGATTCATATTTATTCACATACTCCTTCATTATTCCCCCCCCACCCCCCAAAATGCTTCCTAATATATCTTGCAAGGCTATACCCAGAGATTACTGCATGTTGGGTTGGGTTTGTCTTAACTTGGGTAAAGATCTGGTTTTCCAAAGCACAAGAATGTAGGAGAAGAAGCATTTATGCAAGAAAAACCAAATGCACAGGTACAGTATAGGTGGTACCTTGCTCAATTGGAGTAACTGGGAGAGGGATCTTGGAGTCCTAGTGGACAACCATTTAAATAGGAGCCAGCTGTGTGCAGCAGCTGCCAAAAAAGCCAACACAGTTCTAGGCTACATAAAAACAGAGGGATAGAATCAAGATCACGTGAAGTGTTAATATCACTTTATAATGCCTTGGTAAGGCCACACTTGGAATACGGCATTCAGTTTTGGTCGCCACAATGTAGAAAAGATGTAGAGACTCTAGAAAGAGTGCAGAGAAGAGCAACAAAGAGGATTAGGGGACTGGAGACTAAAACATATGAAGAACGGTTGCAGGAACTGGGTATGTCTAATGAAAAAAAGGACTAGGGGAGACACGATAGCAGTGTTCCAATATCTCAGGGGTTGCAACAAAGAAGAGGGAGTCAAGCTATTCTCCAAAGCACCTGAGGGCAGGACAAGAAGCAACGGATGGAAACTAATCAAGGAGAGAAGCAACTTAGAACTGAGGAGAAATTGCCTGACAGTTAGAACAATTAATCAGTGGAACAGAAGTTGCCTCCAGAAGTTGTGAATGCTCCAAAACAGGACATTTTAAAGAAGAGATTGGATAACCATCTGTCTGAAGTGGTGTAGGGTTTCCTGCCTAAACAGGGTTGGACTAGAAGACCTCCAAGGTCCCTTCCAACTCTGTTATTCTTCTAAAAAAAGAAGAAGAAGCGATGGGTGGAAACTCACCAAGGAGAGAAGCAACCTAGAACCAAGGAGAAATTTTCTCACGGTGAGAACAATTAACCAGTGGAATGGCTTGCCTCCAGACCTTGTGAGTTCTCCTTCACTGGAGGTTTTCAAGAGAAGATTGGACAGCCATTTGTCTGGAATGGTAGGGCCTCCTGCTTGAGCAGGGGCTGGACTAGAAGACCTCCAAGGTCCCTTATTGTGATACTGCTGCGGAGGGCTGATCCAACAGGGTTTTGAAGGTGTGTAAGCATATCACCTTGTGTATGGGTTTAAGATATCCGATGCAATTTTGCTGCAAGAGAATTGGGTGTGCCAAGAAAAAAAATCTGGAACAAATGATAGAATTGGGAGATCGGATGGCAGGAATTGGGCACGTAGAATTTAGAAAAAAAGAAGGACCAGGGGTGACATGAGAGCAGTCTCCCAATATTTGAAGGGACCTCCACCGTCTCTTCCCACTCTTGATTTTTCTGCCACCTCTGCAGGAATCGTCTTTAGAGAAAATCCCCACCTGGAAAAATAGACTAGATTAATTATTATTTTTGTTGGCGGTGACTAATTTCGCAACATTCCCATCCAAACTTTGTGGGATGGTTTTTATCATGGGGGGAAAAAATCATGTTGTGCTGCTGTTGATTTTTCATGAAAAGCTATTAGTACGCAGGACGTTAGACATATATTACAAGAAGGAGGATAACTATACTTTTTCCTCACAGCATGGAGCAAACGAGGACTGCTTGGACGGGGAGAACCGTACGCCACTACATTGGGCTGGTGAGTCCTAAAAAAACTACAGGTAGTCCTTGACTTACGACCAGAATTGAGCCCAAAATATCTGTTGCTAAGGAATAGCAATAGCCCTTAGATTTATATACCACTTCACAGGGCTTTCCAGCCCTTGCTAAGTGGTTTACAGAGTCAGCCTCTTGCCCTCAACAATCTGGGTCCTTGGAAGGACGGAAGGCTGAGTCAACCTTGAGTCCTGGTGGGATTTGAACTGCCAAATTGCAGTCAGCTGGCAGTCAGCAGAAGTAGCCTGCAGTACTTCATTCTATCCACTGCACACCAAGGAAGGAAGGAAGGAAGGAAGGAAGGAAGGAAGGAAGGAAGGAAGGAAGGAAGGAAGGAAGGAAGGACTTAAACTTATACACTGCTTCACAGTACTTTCCAGCCCTCTCTAAGCGGTTTACAGAGCCAGCCTCTTGGCCCCCCAACAATCTGGGTCCTCATTTTCCCCACCTCGGAAGGACGGAAAGCTGAGTCATCCTTGAGCCTGGTGGGATTTGAACTGCCAAATTGGAAGCAGCTGTCAGCGAGCAGAAGCAGCCTGCAGTACTTCATTCTAACCACTGCACAACAAGGAAGGAAGGAAGGGAAGGGGAGGGGAGGAAGGAAGGAAGGAAAGAAGGAAGGAAGGAGAAAGGGAACAATAGCAATAGTACTTAAACTTATATACTGCTTCACGGTGCTTTGCTGCCCTCTCTAAGGGGTTTACAGAGTCAGCCTATTGTCCCCAACAATCTGGGTCCTCATTTTACCCACCTCAGAAGGACGGAAGGCTGAGTCAACCTTAAGCCAGTGAGAATCGAACTGCTGGCAGTGGGCAGAATTAGCCTGCAATGCTGCATTCTAACCACTGTGCACCACGGCTTTTCCTAACCTAGTAATTTCCCCTCTGGTCTTTGTTGTCCTGCCCTCAGGTGCTTTGGAGATCCGGTTGTCGTCCCCCCCCACACCTCTTGTCTGTGACAGCCAGATCTCCAAAGCACCTGAGGGAAAGCTAGGAATTTAGAATGCAGCATTGCAGGCTAATTCTGCCCACTGCCAGCAGTTTGATTCTCACTGGCTTAAGGTTGACTCAGACTTCCGTCCTTCCGAGGTGGGTAAAATGAGGACCCAGATTGTTGGGGGCAAAAGGCTGACTCTGGAAACCCCTTAGAGAGGGCTGTAAAGCACAGTGAAGCGGGATATAAGTCTAAGTGCTCCTTCCTTCCTTCCTTCCCTCCCAGTAGTTAGAATGCAGTACTACAGGCTAATTCTGCCTACAGTCAGGAGTTCGATCCTGACCAGCTCAAGGATACCCCGCACGACAACAATCGAGCCAATCACTTGGGGGTCTCCCTAGTACCCTGGGGTCTCTGGCCTGCTGGCACAACCATGTCTTCATGCTGTTTGAAAGAATGTTGGGGCGGGGGCAACCTTATTATTTGGAGGCCCCCAAATTAAATCTTTCTTCCAAGCGCTGCAGCTTTTTCGCAACTGCATAAGAGGAGTGGCTGCTTTTGACAGCCTTCTGTCCTTCTGAGGTGGGTAAGATGAGGACCCAGGTTGTTGGGGGGCGAGAAGCTGACTCTGTAAGCCGCTTAGCGAGGGCTGTAAAAGCTCTGTGAAAGCGGGATATAAGTCTACTGCAAGTGCGATTGCTAGGAAGGAGAAATCCAATCGAGAACTAAGGAGAAATTTCCTGACTTTAAGAACAATTCATAGAATAGCTTTCCTCCCGAACTTGTGCGTGCTCCATCACTGGAGAATTCCAAAAATAAATTGCACAACCATTGGACCAGGGTGATATCAGGTCTCCTTGGATAACTGCCTTATCCGTCCCTCCAGAGGTTGGACTAGAAGATCTCCAAGGTCCCTTCTAGGATTCTGCGAACTTTTATGACTTGCCTCCATGCAGGAGGCCTCCTCAATTCAATCTTTCTTCCAAGTGCGACAGCTTTTTCCCCAACTGCAAATGGAGGAGTGGCTGTTTTATAAACAGCACACTGATAATCTGCAGTTATGCACACCTTAGCAGAACTTAAAACGGGAATAATAAGTTTTTCCCAGGCAGCATCTTACAAAGTCGCCAGGAAGTCTCCATAAACTAGTTGAGCTCGTGGTGGCTTTAGATCCCCCCTATTAGAAGAGAAGCGGTTTTGTTCTTTATTAGAAAAAAGATGTTGAGATTGCAAAGAATGCAGGGAAGAGCAACAAAGAAGATTAGGGGGCTGGAAGTTAAAACTTATTTAAGTTGTAGGAATTGTGTATTTCGAGTCTAGGGAAGAGAAGGACCAGAGGAGACAGGAGAGCATCTTCTAATATTTGAGGGGCTGCTCCAGAGAGGAAGGAGGTTAAGCTGTTTCCAAGGCCAGACAAGGAAGAATGGATGGAAACTGACCAAGGAGAGA
The DNA here is from genome assembly GCF_964273705.1 of Natrix helvetica. Classification (NCBI taxonomy): domain Eukaryota; kingdom Metazoa; phylum Chordata; class Lepidosauria; order Squamata; family Natricidae; genus Natrix; species Natrix helvetica. Next base: position 8,322,261 of record NC_138563.1, read on the forward strand.
TTTAACCCTGAAATAAGGAGGAATTTTCTGACAGGGAGAACAATCAATCCATGGGACAGAAGTTGCCTTCAGAAGTTGTGGGAGCTTCATCCCTGGAGGCTTTCAAGAAGAGACAGGACAGCCATTTGTCTGCTATTGTATAGGGTCTCCTACTTGAGCAGGGGGCTGGACTAGAAGACCTCCAAGATCCCTTCCAACTCTGTTATTCTATAAATGCCTCCTGCTTGAGCGTGGGTGGGAGGGTAGACTAGAAGACCTCCAAGGTCCGTTCCAACTGTGTTACTCTGTTATTCTTTGGGGGTGTCATTATTTCAATTGTTATTTGAGCCCACGGCTTTGGGATTCCCAGGTGGTCTCCCATCCTGTCCAAGCCCTAACCAAATCGGATCCTCCTTTGCTTCCAACCCTTTCCAGGCTCTGCTCCCTGCTGAGATTCACAAGGGTTGCAGCCGCTGAGTAACTTCCCCTGAGAAGGCTTGGTTCTCTCATCAATTTCGTAATTGCATTTTAATCAGGGAACAGGATCTAGTCAGTTTCACAACATCAAGTTGTGTGGTAGGGAACTCCAGGGCTACGTTTCTGCAAGTGGCCACCCCATTCCTCCAGCTGTGACCCTTCAAGGCAAACAAGGATCTCATCCTGCAAATACATTGATAGTAACCTAGAGCGCTGATTGGCCCATAAAATCTGGTCTAAAAGCCGTCACAGAAATGAGCAGATTCTTAAAAGTAGCATCAGGACAAGCTGGAACAAGCCCTGCTGTGTTTCGAGGGCGTGTGAGGCCTTCACGGATCCATTACCTGTTGAGGGAGATTGGTCAACTCTGCATCCACATCTTCCTTAGCAAAGCTAACAGGTAAGGTCCTCAAACCTGGCAACTTTAAGACTTGTGGACTTCAACCCCCAGAATTCTCCAGTTAGAAGTCCACAAGTCTTAAAGTTGCCAAGTTTGAAGACCTCTGATAAACCTTTTCAACCTCTTACCTTTTCAAACAGGTGAGCACCAATGGCTTAGATCTAAAGTTTTCAGCCATTTCCTTACTGGGATTCGAACCTGGGCTGTTTTTACGTTAGGCAGTTGTATTAGCCCCTAAGCCACAAGCTCTCCTCCCTTATCAGCTGAGCCAAGGAAATAATTTGGGCATACCAGGTGCTTTGACATAACACTTACATGTATGTATGTATGTATGTATGTATGTATGTATGTATGTATGTACGTATGTACGTATTTGTGTTACAACCCCTGGTATGCCAATAAGGGTATGGCTAGCTGATGAGAGCTAAATAGCTTGAAATAGATCTATACTAGTCTCCCTTTATTTATTTATCAGCACAAATATTATATATATATAAGACTCCTGCCTAAGATATGCCCAGGTTCAAATCCCAGTAAGGGTATGGCTAGCTGATGAGAGCTAATTAGCTCAAAATAGATCTATACTAGTCTCCCTTTATTTATTGCTGGAAAAAATAATCAAGCAACGAATTTGCGAACACCTAGAAGCAAACAAAGTAATAGCCAAAAGCCAACATGGATTTGTCAAAAACAGATCATGCCAGACTAATCTTATTGCATTCTTTGATAATGTGACAAAATTAGTGGACCAGAGGAATGCCGTTGATATAGTTTACTTGGACTTCAGTAAGGCTTTTGATAAGGTAGACCATAACCTACTACTAGATAAAGTAGAAGAATGTGGGTTAGACAGCATCACCACCAGATGGATTGGTAACTGGCTGACCAACTGCACTCAACGTGTAGTTCTCAATGGAACTGCATCTACATGGAGGGAAGTATGCAGTGGAGTACCCCAAGGCTCTGTTTTAGGCCCAGTACTCTTCAACATCTTCATCAATGATTTGGATGAGGGAATAAATGGGGAACTCATCAAATTTGCAGATGACACCAAGCTGGCAGGAATAGCCAACACTCCAGAAGATAGGCTTAAGATACAGAAGGATCTTGACAAACTTGAACATTGGGCACTCTCTAATAAAATGAAATTCAATGGTGAAAAGAGTAAGGTTCTACATTTAGGCAACAAAAACGGAATGCACAGGTACAGTATAGGTGATACCATACTCAGTAGTAGTAACTGTGAAAGGGATCTTGGAGTCCTAGTGGACAACCATTTAAATATGAGCCAGCAGTGTGCAGCAGCTGCCAAAAAAGCCAACACAGTTCTAGGCTGCATCAACAGAGGGATAGAATCAAGATCACGTGAAGTGTTAATACCACTTTATAATGCCTTGGTAAGGCCACACTTGGAATACTGCATTCAGTTCTGGTCGCCACGATGTAAAAAAGATGTGGAGACTCTAGAAAGAGTGCAGAGAAGAGCAACAAAGATGATTAGGGGACTGGAGACTAAAACATATGAAGAACGGTTGCAGGAACTGGGTATGTTTAGCTTAAGAGAAAGAAGGACTAGGGGAGACATGATAGCATTATTCCAATATCTCAGAGGTTGCCACAAAGAAGAGGGAGTCAAACTATTCTCCAAAGCACCTGAGGGTAGAACAAGAAGCAATGGGTGGAAACTAATCAAGGAGAGAAGCAATTTAGAACTGAGGAGGAATTTCCTGACAGTGAGAACAATTAATCAGTGGAACAGCTTGCCTCCAGAAGTTGTGAATGCCCCAACACTGGAAGTCTTTAAGAAGATGTTGGATAGCTATTTGTCTGAAACGGTATAGGGTTTCCTGCCTAGGCAGGGGGTTGGACTAGAAGACCTCCAAGGTCCCTTCCAACTCTACTATTGTATTGTATTGTATTATTTATCAGTACAAATACAACATATATATATATATATATATATATATATATATATATATATATATATATATATATATATATATATATATATATATATATATATATATATATATATATAGTTGCCTTTGTGTTGTATTTGTGCTGATACACACACACACACACACACATACTACATACCTATATATACACACAACTTAATTTAATATATGGTCTTATCTTAATTTAATATATGGTTTTAATTTAATATTTTATCCTATGTTATATTGTCCACTAGATAGATGATAGATAGACAGATAGAATAATAGATGACAGAAGATAGTAGATAAGATAGAAGATAGGGATAGGAGGTAGATGATTGATAGAAGATTGATTGATAGATAGAAGGTAGAAGGTAGATGATAGAAGATACATGATTGATAGAAGAGAGATGACAGAAGACAGTAGATAAGATAGAAGATAGAGATAGAAGGTAGATGATTGATAGAAGATTGATTGATAGATAGAAGGTAGAAGGTAGATGATGGAAGATACATGATTGATAGAAGAGAGATGATAGAAGATAGATAAGATAGAAGATAGAGATTAGAAGGTAGATAATTGATAGAAGATAGTTTGATAGATAGAAGATAAATGATAGAAGGTAGATGATAGAAGATAGAAGGTAGATGATGTTGTAAGAAAGATTAAAAAGGTAAATAGACATATTAATCTAAGATAAAATCATAATAAATTCACCATAACACGGAGGTATAGAATTACAATGAGTTCTCCCAGCACAGATACTCTAGTTCACAAGAAAAACTCAGAACAACTGCACAGGTTTTGTACAAAACTTTTCTGCTACCATATTGTAATTTTAATATCCTCATGAGCGAAGCAATTAAATAACCGGGGAATAATTTATCTCCCATGTTTAACTAATGTATGGGATTGCTGATTAAATGTAAATCAAGTTCAGAATTTGTCCAGGTTTACATTTTCTCACCCTTGCCTCTGTCTCCCCAGAATATGCCAGTAAGCATTTGGAGAAAACCATTTTGCAACCCTGGGCTAATATGGTTTGCTTGTTCAGCAAGCTGTGTCAGCTCAGTCACTGTGGTTCGTGACTGCAGCTTTAAAAGAAACTGTAATTAAATAAACCATGGATTAGTGCAATGTGGGAAACCATGTGTAGGGTTAACACTGGCTGCAATACACAAAAGAGAATTATTAAATACTGTAAATAAACATCACTAAAATACTGTAAATAAATAGCGTTAAAAGACTGTAAATACTGCAAGAATTCTCCTTCAAGGTCTGCTGACAGGTGATTAAAGATGCCAGTTATGTAATTTAACATCTGCATTTATTTAAAAACCAAGCATGAAATTACAGCGAGGCAATTAAGAGGATTTAGGGTGGAAACTCAAAGCTGCATCTGTGTGTTTGTGTGTATATATATCTTTACTTTTGGAGAAGGGCGGCATATAAATCCAAATAAACCTAAACCTAAACCTTTATTTAAACTACGTTTCTATACCACTGATTGCATGACCTCTGGAGGTGCCATAAGCCAAATAAATTAAAATTGTGCTGGGACAGTGAGTTAAGAAGATGGAAAAAGCAGGAGGAGGGAAGGGTTACAAATAGTAGACATGCTAAATGAGTGGCATATAAATTTAATAAATAACATTCCCTAACGCCCATCTCATGTAAAATTCTATGCATGAAGAGAGATGGTTGAAGCCTCTTGAAGCTGGAGAATAATTCTCCTTAATTCAGTCCTACGGATCTCACATAGACTTACTTTTGGGTACACGTGCGTTTTGTTAAAGATTTAGGCATTCTTCCTTTACTTTTTTTTTTAAAAAAAATGAAATTTAGGGTTTTTGATATTTAGCAGAGATGAATACAATTTGCTCCAATTTTTTTAAAAAAATCTTTGGTCCTGAAAATTGCATTTACTATTATGGGCCCATAACGTTGTCAACGTTTAAACCCCTTTTTAATTCCACCAACAGCTTTATCTGGTTGTGCCTCAAGTGTCTTGCTCCTTTGCGACCAAGAAGCGTTCCTTGATGTCACGGATAAGGTAAGTAGTGTAATTTACTAACTTAGTAGTTAAGAAGGGTTCCCCCCTCCCTCTTGACTATTTTTGATTAATGGAAGGTACTTTTTTATGAGATTTTTTTTTAAACTACTGTAGTAAATATTACTTTACTACTGGGAAAATAGAAAAACTCCCACTATATTGTGGGAGGCTATTTCAGGTCACAAGGGTAGTTATTTAAAGGGAAACTGCCCATTTCAGTTTATTTTTGCTAATTTTACATGTTGGCAAAGTTGAATGGGCGGACCATAACTTGTTCTGAAGTGCCTCATCTTTGCCAAGAAATATTTAAATATATATATTTTATATATTTTAATGAAATTAAAAATGTTGTGTGTGTGTGTGTGTGTGTGTATGTATGTTGTATTTGTGCTGATAAATAAATAAAGGGAGACTAATATAGATCTATTTCAATCTATTTAGCTCTCATCAGCTAGCCATACCCTTACTGGGATTTGAACCTAAGGGTATGGCTAGCTGATGAGAGCTAAATAGCTTGAAATAGATCTATACTAGTCTCCCTTTATTTATTTATCAGCACAAATACAACACAAATATAACAAAGGCAACATTAAAAATATGGTTTTCTGCCTGGATGGTCTCCTGCAGTGAGCCGAAAGACAGAAAGGGGGAGTAGTGAGTTCCCTCCCATATTTGGGCATACCAGGGGTTGTAACACAAATACATATACATATACGTGTGTGTGTGTGCGTGTGTGTATGTATATATATGTTTTCGTAGATTTTTACGGGTGTAGGTATGCTGGTTTTGTTGTATTCGGGTCTTTTCCCGTGTAAGATTGAGATTGTCTTGGCAACGTTTCGGCGAGGTCTCACTTGCCATCTTCAGGCTGGGTTTTGGGCTTAAAGCGTGGTCGGAGCTGCCGTCTCTCTATAAATCTTGGTGGGGGGTATGTGGAGTGCTGGCTTTGTTGCTGTAAGTGGGTTGATTGGCTGTGTAGTTACATCCTGATTGGTAGATGGAGTTGATGATGTTTGTAGATTGGTCGGCTGTTTCATATCATCCTGCGTGGCTGAGGTGCTGGCTGTGTGTCCGTTGTTCTTTTGTGTTGTAACGGCCTGGGTGGTGGGCGGCTGCATGTGCAGAAGCAAAAAACAAGATGGCGTCACCCACTTTTAAGGGGTGGAGGGGAGTGTGTTTTATACTCCAAAAGGTTCTTTGTTGTGCTAACTATAAAAGCAAACATAAGCCATTTTTCTTAGGGAGACCCCTAGTTTTTCAAGGTACTCTAATAAATTACTTTTAAAGGATCTTCCAACTGAGATACCTATTGGAAAAAGTAAGCTAAGGACGGTTTCTGGAACCAGCTGCTGCTCATCCTTGCTTTGGTCTTGTCCTTTTTCCTCCCTTCTTTTGGTCCCCAAATTGAATGTTTTGCTTCTTCTTTTGGTTCCAGAATGACCGAACGCCCCTGATGATCGCGGCTCACGGGAACCAGACCGCCATCTGCTCTCAGCTGCTCCAGAGGGGCGCCAAGGTCGACCTCCCGGATAAGGATGGCAAGTGAGTCTCTCCTTTGCGGCGCCCGCCCGGCGAGGCAGGCCGCGGAATCCAGCAGATGGGACTGCAGTCTCTCAGAAATGGTGGAGGGTTTCCTGCTTGGGTATGGGGGGGGGGTTGGACTAGATGACCTCCAAGGTCCCTTCCAACTCTGTTAAATCTGTTACATGGTTTCTACCCATTTTGTCCAGGACGGCTCTCATCCTTGCCTGTGAAAACGGGGGCGTGGAGGCAGCTGATCTTCTCCTGCAGAACGGTGCCAACGTGGCTCTAATGGACAAAACCGACCACGATGCCCTCTATTATGCCACGCGGAGCAAGAATCGGATTCTCCGGAGACAGATCCGGGCGGCCTTGAAGCGGTGGAAAAAACGAGGTACGGGGAGAGGATGGGTGGAGAAATCGCTACTCGTGTCGACCGGGCAGCAAAAGTATACGCCGGAAATATACTGTATTCCCTCTCAAAATATGTGCCAATCTGGAAACCGAGTGGCACATATTTTGAGAGGAAATAAAGTATATAGTGAGGAAGAATTGGGGCAATCTCCACGCATATTTTCCTTTTTTCTATTTCAAGGGGTTCCAATTCCAAACGCAATAAGGCACTCAATGGCTGGCATGGACTAGTAAGGATTGACAGATTGACAGAGTTGGAAGGGACCTTGGAGGTCATCTAGTCCAACCCCCCCCCCCCATCCAAGCAGGAGACCCTACACCATTTCTGACACATGGACAGTCCAGTTTCATTTTGAAAGCTTCCTGGGATGAAGCTCCCGCAACTTCCGAAGGCAACTTCTGTTCCATGGATTGATTGTTCTCCCTGTCAGGAAATTCCTCCTTAATTCCAGGTTGAATCTCTCCTTGTTCAGTTTAGATTGATGGAGTGGTAGGTAGGTAGGTAGGTAGATGATAGATAGATGATAGATAGATAGATAGATAGATAGATAGATAGATAGATAGATGATAGATAGATAGAGTGAGCAATAGATTGATACATTGATAGAATCAATCTATTAATCTATATCAATCTATCACTCAATCAATCTTTCTATCACTATCAATCTAACTCTATCAATGTTACTCAACCTATAAATATATCAATCTATCATTCACTCTTTCTATCTATCTCTATCACTCTATCACTCTCAATCAGTCTAATTATCAATATCACTCAATCTATCCATGTACCACTCACTCACTCACTCACTCACTCACTCCATCCATCCATCCATCCATCCATCCATCCATCCATCCATCCATCCCTCCCATCCAGCCCCACCCCACCCCCCGCCCTGCAAAAGAACCTGACATTCTCAACAAATACTTTCACCCGGTTCATTCTTGGTCCTTCTGTTTCCACAGAACTGGGACTGTTGGATTCGTCAGAAACTGGTTCACAGGTAAGGAGAAGCCTCACTTTCAATGAAAAGCACCTGAGATTGCTTTTTAAAAAACTCTTTAGTACTAGCAGTGTTCATTTATTTTTTTTACTTTTACTGCAGTGATTCATTTAACAAAGGTGGCAATAAAAGCCATAAAACGGGACAAAACTCACTTAACAAATGTCTCACTTAGTGACATAAATTCGGGGCTCAATTGTGATCATAGGTCATTGAAAGTATAACTGAAATCTCTCCTTGGTCAGTTTCCATCCATTCTTCCTTCTCTGGCCTTTTGGTGCCTTGGAGAATAGCTTGCCCCCCTTCCTCCTCTCTGGGGCAGCCCCTCAAATATTGGAAGATCTCTCCTGTCTCCCCTGGTCCTTCTCTTCCCTAGACTAGCCAGGCCCAGTTCCTGCAACCGTCCATCGTATGTTTGAGCCTCCAGTCCCCTCATCATCCTGGTTGCTCTTCTCTGCACTCTTTCCAGGGTCTCAGCATCCTTTGCAGATTAACAGAGTTGGAAGGGACCTTGTAAATCATCTAGTCCAACCCCCACCCACCCAAGCAGGAGACCCTACACCACTTCTGACCAATGGCAGTCCAGTCTCTTCTTGAAAGTCTCCAGGGATGAAGCTTCCACAACTTCTGAAGGCAACTTCTGTCCTATGGGTTGATTGTTCTCCCGGTCAGGAAATTCCTCCTTATTTCCAGGTTGAATCTCTCCTTGGTCGGTTTCCATCCATTCTTCCTTGTCCTTCCGGTGCTTTGGAAAATAGCCTGACCCCCTAACACCTCTCTGGGGCAGCCCCTCAAATATTGGAAGATGCTCTCCTGTCTTCCCTGGTCCTTCTAATAATTATAATAATAATAATAATTTTATTTGATTAGCCGCAACCCTCTCCCGAAGGACTCGGGGCGGCGTACATCAAAACAGATAAAATACAGATAAAGACACACATACATACATAAAGAACAAAGACATATACATGTGCATGGAGGAGGTAGACTCATAAGTGAAAGACAATTAAAAAACACAATTTAAAATCCCATTAAATAAAATTGCTGAATTAAAAAAGCCATCAGGAGCGTTATGAAGTTATGATTGAGCCAGGCCGGCTATTTGGAATAGGTGGGTCTTGAGCTTTACACGGAAGGAGCGGAGGTCAGTAGTGGTCCTAATATCCGGGGGGAGGTCATTCCACAGGGCTGGGCCCGCCACAGAGAAGGCTCTGCTCCTAGGCGCCGCCCCATGGCACTGTCTGGTGGACGGCACCTGGAGAAGTCCCTCTCTGTGCGAGCGGATGGGTCGTAGGGATGTATGGGGCAGAATACGATCCCGCAGGTAACTAGGTCCTGAGCCATGGAGCGCTTTAAAGATCGTAATCAAGACCTTAAAACGCACCCGATAGACCACAGGAAGCCAGTGCAGCTCGCGCAGGAGAGGTGTCACATGGGAGTACTTAGTACTCCCCATAATCACCCGCGCGGCCGCATTCTGGACCAACTGCAGTCTTCGAGTGCATTTCAAGGGAAGCCCCATGTAGAGAGCGTTACAGTAGTCCAGGCGAGACGTCACCAGCGCATGGGTGACTGTGCGTAGGGCGTCCCGGTCCAATAGGGGGCGCAATTGGCGCACCAGGCGAACCTGGTGGAACGCCCCCCTGGCCACGGCTGTCACATGGTCATCCATGGACAGCCGGGCATCTAGGAGGACGCCCAAATTGCGCGCCCGCTCCATGGGGGCGAGTTGAATGCCCCCAATGGCCAGAGATGGGATTAACTGGTTGAACCGGGGGGCCGGAACCCACAGCCACTCCGTCTTGGAAGGGTTGAGCTTGAGTCGGTTGTCATCCATCCAGACCCATACGGCTTCCACACACCGGGACATCACTTCTCTTCCCTATATTAGCCATGCCCAGTTCCTGCAACCGTTCATGGGATGTTTTAGCCTCCAGTCCCCTCATCATCCTGGTTGCTCTTCTCTGCACTCTTTCTAGAGTCTCAACCTCTTTTGTATATTGTGGGGACCAAAACTGGACGCAGGACTCTAGGTGTGGCCTTACAGGCTTTACAGAGTGGTATTAGGACCTCACTTGAGTTAAGGCAAATTGAGGATTACGGTGTGATTTCTGTCCCTTTTCCCTCAGGTGCCCTCAGAGAGCGGGAAGGACACGGACGTGAGTAGCCTGGCCTTCCAGAGCGAGGCAGGAGACCAGAGTGACGATGAAGAAGAGGCGGAGGAAGGGCCCGAGTTACGGGAGTGGCGGAGCAGATTCCGGGAGGAAAAGATGAAAGTCATCCAGCTGGAACTGCAGCTGGACCAAAAGACCAAAGACTGTCAGCTCTTCTCCGAGGAGTGTCAGCTCTTGAAGGAGAAGGTCTGGGACCAAGTACAGGAGATCAGCCAGCTCCTGCCGGATCGGGAGAGCCGTGGCCGCGACTGGCGGCTGCTGAGCCGGCACCTCAGCCACGATCCCACGGAGCGGGACCACTGCCTGGATCTTCTGGCCCAGCAGGTCCAAGAGCTGAAGGAGAGGAAGAAGCAGCAGGAAGCAGAGAAGGAGCTGCCGAAAGCTTCAACGCAAGGAGTGACCAGTCCCGCTAAGCTCCAGCCAGGGACGGTCCGGTGGCCCGGCGAGGAAGAGGCGGAGGAGCTGAAGTGCCTGCAGAGCGAGCTGGAGGCAGCCCTGGAAGGGAAGGCCATGGCGGCCCGGCGGGTGGAGGAGATGGAGGGGCACATGGAGAACATGAGGGCCGTCATCGGGGTCTTCGAAGCCAAGAAGAAGTCGCAGAACGCGGCGCTCAAGGAGATGGAGGCTCGCACGCAGCAGCTGGGTGACGAGAACCGAAAGCTGCGGGGGCTCCTGGGGAAACACCTGGCTGGGCCCCCCGAGAGCGGCCTTGCCCAGGCAAAGGTGGCCCAGTGCATTAAGGAGATGGAAGAGACCCAGTTCAAGGCACGAGAGGAGATGGTGGCCATGTTGGCCGAAAATGAAGACCTGAAAAAGGAAGCTGAGGAGGCCGTCCGTAGCAGGTTGCAGTTCCAAGCGGTGCCATCTGGCGCAGTCAAGAAATGCGTCACGGCCTGGAAGAAGGTGGTCACCGTCCTGGAGGGAGCACTGGCTAAGCTGGAAGAGGCCTCTTCTGCCCTCCTGGACAAAGCCCGGCCTCTCCAAGAAGCCATTTTGGAGCCTCCTTCCAAAACCTTGGTCAACGGCAACGGTCTTCCTGAAGAAGAGAAGAATGGCCACCAGCCAGCCCTCTCAGAGACCCTGGAGGAGCTGCAGAAAAGTGGGGTAGAAAAGACCCAGCTCCACAATGGTCTTGTGGAGCAGGTGAAGCTCAGGCCGAAACCTGAGGGGGTGGAAAACAAGGCCCGTCCATGCCGGAGAAGCTCCGATCTGGAGAAGGAGGTGTGGGACCTCAAGCAGAGCAACGGCGGCCTGGCACAGGAGTTGGCCCAGCTGAGCAGGGAAAGGGAGAAGCTCCAGGAAGAGCTCCAGAAGCTACACGGCCCCGCCGAGGGTTCTCCTCAGGTCGAGAAGACCGAGCGCCTGGTGGACGAGTTGAAACGGGCGGTGGAGGTCTTGTCCGAGGAGCTCTCGCTGGAGAAAGAGGAATCGGGCAAGCTGCGCCTGAAGCTGGAGGAGCAGAGGAAGGAGATGGCGTTTGTGAGGAACAACTTCCTCAAGAAGGTGGGCCAAGAGGCCGGCAGCCTCGTTGGCGACAACGTGGACAGCTGCATCTTGAAGGAGCTCCACTGGAAGCTGGACAACGTGGTGAGGAAGCAGAACGAGGCCTTGCAGCTGGTCTCTGAGATGGAGGAGGAGAACCGTGCCTTGGAGGCTGACCGCAACCTCCCGCTTGACCCCAGGAGCCCCAACGATGGCAAAACCAGCCAAGACATCTTCTTGGAGGCCTCCGAGGTCATCGGAGAAAATTGGAAAGTCCGAGAGCAGATGGTAGAACTGGAGAAAGGCTTGCAAGAGATGAAGAAGCTGCTGGTGGCATCTCAGTTCACCCAAGGAGGCCTCAAAGCGGCCAGCCTGATGCAGCTCCTGGATGGAGTCCTGGCCCAGATGGCCGACCTGCGCCGGGAGGAGGAGCAAGTCCTCGGCAAGTACGAGAAGATCTGCAGCATGCTGTCCACCAGGGCTCAGGTCCTGGGGGAGGAGCTGGCGTCTCTCCGGGAGAAATACGAGGAAGCCAATGGAGCATCTGCCCGTCACAAGGATGCCCTGGGCCGCGAGCTGAGGAAGACTCAAGAGCTCATGGCCGAAGCTCTGGAGCACGAGGAGGAAGTGGAAGAGCTGAGAGGGAAGTCCCAGAAGTTGGAGAGCACGGTGGACAAACTGAATAAGAAGGTGGACGACATCGCCAAGATGTGCCAGGAGAGAGACACCAAGGTAAGATCCAAAATGTCTCTGTGTTGGGGGAGGTGACTTTTAACAGAAACATAGAGTTGGAAGGGACCTTGGAGGTCATCTAGTCCAACCCCCTTGCTCAAGCAGGAGATCCTTACAGAATTACAGAGTTGGAAAGGACCTTGGAGGTCTTCTAGTCCAGCCCCTTCGTTCAAGCAGGAGATCCTTACAGGATAACAGAGTTGGAAGGGACCTTGGAGGTCTTCTAGTCCAGCCTCCTTTGCTCAAGCAGGAGACCCTTACAGAATAACAAAGGGACCTTGAAGGTCTTCTAGTCCAGCCCCCTGTACAAGCAGGAGACCCTATGACAAGTGGCTGTTTCGGTTATCTTAAACCCATGCACAAGATGATATGTGAAAGTTAACAGAGTAGGAAGGGTCTTTGGAGGTCTTCTAGTCCAACCCCCTTTCTCAAGCAGGAGATCCTTAGAGAATAACACAGCTGGAAGGGACCTTGAAGGTCTTCTAGTCCAGCCCCCTGGCTCAAACAGGAGACCCTTAGAGAATAACAGAGTTGGAAGGGACCTTGGAGATCATCTAGCCAGCCCCTTTGCTCAAGGAGGAGAGCCTTAGACAATAACAGAGTTGGAAGGGACCTTGGAGGTCTTCTAGTCCAGCCCCCTGTACAAGCAGGAGACCCTATGACAAGTGGCTGCTTCAGGTATCTTAAACCCATGCCCAAGATGATATGTGAAAGTTAACAGAGTTGGAAGGGACCTCAGAGCTCTTCTAGTCCAACCCCCTGCTCAAGCAGGAGACCCTAGACCATTTCAGATAAGTGGCTCCCCAATCTTTTCTTAAAAACCTCCAGTGATGAAGCACCCACAATTACTGGTGCAAGCTGTTCCACTGGTTAATTGTCTTCACAGCCAGGAGGTTTCTCCTTCATTCCAGGTTGTCAGAATTTGTTGCAGAAATCAAATCCAAAACACACACAGAGATAACCGATTCAGCAGGATCCATTAACTTCTCTATATACGTAATAAGTATATAGTAAATGAGTAATGAGTAAATGTACAATACTAATAACGGATACTTACAACGTGGTGGAGAGTGACAGACAGGCAAAAAACACAGGCAGAGGAGAGAAGCAGTTTCAGCTCAGCAGTCCTAGTTTCAGTTTCAATTCCCAGCAGACTCGATCCGTTCTCTTGCACAGACTCAGAGCTACACAGCTAAGCCACGCCCAGGCTCTGAGCCTTCTGGCATGGTTCTCCGTCACCAATTAGTTCCCATTGGCTGACCCAGTTGCCATGCCTGTCCATTGGCTCACCTGGTTACCATGTCCTCTTCCAGCCAATCCCCAATGCTATGTCCTACTCCAGTTCATGAATATTCTGACACAGGTTGCTTCTCTCCTTGATTGGTTTCCATCCATTGTTTCTTGTCCTGCAGGGGAGGGGGGATTTCCGCCAGAAGAAAAGGTCCAATTTTTATGGAAAGTTTGACTCAATTGGCTGAAGTTCCTATATGAGTGAACTTTTTGAGTGGACAATTAGAAGTCTTCTTTGACAACTACAAGCACAACTGAGAGGAGAACTTCTGTTGTTAAGCCGGGCAGTTGTTTAAGCAAATCGCATCTAATTTTTTTCCCTGCGCTTCTTAGGGGAATAATTGCAATTGTTAAATTGGATCTGGGAAGGTCGCAAGTGGGGATCACACAACCCCAGGATGCTACAACCGACATGAATACGTGCCAGTTGACAAAGAGTCCCAAATTTTGATCATGTGATCACGAGAAAGCTGCAATGGTCATAAGTGTGAGGACTGGTCATAAATCACATTGCAGCCATTCATTTAGCCACCGTTCAAAGTTACAGCGGGACCTCTGACCGTTTCTCATGCTTACGACCTTTGTGGCATTCCCACTCTCGCGGGATCAAAATCCGGGCGCGCGGCAACTGGCACGTACTTACGACGGTTGCAGTGTCCCGGGGTCACGCGATCCCCTTTTGCTGGATTCGTTTAGCAACCAGGTTCCTAACTTAACGACCGCAGCGATTCGCTTAACGCCCGTGGCAAGAAAGGTTGTAAAATGGGGGAAACTCACATCACGGCTGAAAACTCGCTGAAGGGCAGAAAGGTTGCGCTCCCTTGAGGTCGTAAGTCGGGGACTACCCGTACCGCCTGTCTGTTCCCCCCTCAGATCAAGAAGTTGCTGAAGGAAACGGAGAAGCTCTCGAGCGAAATCTTGAACCTGCGGAGCGAACGGACTCGGCTGATCCTGCAGAACGAGGTGAGTCGCGCAGGGCTTGGGGTGGGAGTGTGAGACAGGGGTGAAATTCAAATTATTATTTTTTTTACTACCGGCCCTGTGGGCGTGGCTCGGTGGGCGTGGTGTGATTCGGTGGGCGTGGCTCAGTGGGCGTGGCAGGGGAAGGAGACCGCAAACTCTCCATTCCCGCCCTACGCTTGGTTTATTTCAGGTTGCGCAAAAGAACCACCAAGAGATCGTCGCTATATACAGGACCCACCTGCTCAACGCTGCTCAGGTAAGACAGGTGGGAGCTTCCAGAAGCTTTCTCTCTTTCCCCTCCCTCTTTTCTCTCTCTTTCTTTTCTCTTTCCCTCTTTCCATCTCTCCCGCTCTTCTCTCTCTCTCCCCCTTTCTCCCTCTCTCTCTCTTTCTCCCTCCCTCTCCCTTTCTCTTTCTCCCTCTCTCCTTTTCTCTCTCCTCCTTCTCTCTTTCACTCTCCCCCTCTCTTCTTCTCTCTGTCCCCTTTCTCTCTCTCCCTCTCTCTCTCTTTCTGTCTGTCTTTTCTCTTTTTCTCCCTCTCTGTCTGTCTTTTCTCTTTCTCTCCCCTCTCTCTTTCTGTCTGTCTTTTCTCTTTCTCTCCCTCTCCCTCTCTGTCTTTTCTTCTTTCTCTCCCCCCTCTCTCTGTCTGTCTTTTCTCTTTCTCTCCCCTCTCTCTTTCTGTCTGTCTTTTCTCTTTCTCTCCCTCTCCCTCTCTGTCTTTTCTTCTTTCTCTCCCCCCCTGTCTCTGTCTGTCTTTTCTCTTTCTCTCCCCTCTCTCTTTCTGTCTGTCTTTTCTCTTTCTCTCCCTCTCCCTCTCTCTCTCTGTCTTTTCTTCTTTCTTTCCCCCCTCTCTCTGTCTGTCTTTTCTATTTCTCTCTCCTTTCTCTCTCTGTCTGTCTTTTCTCTTTCTCTCCCCCCTCTCTCTGTCTGTCTTTTCTCTTTCTCTCCCCACTCTCTCAAGGCGGCCAACCTTTTCTCCCTCTCCCTCTCTCTTTTCCTCTCACTCCTTCTCCCATTTTTCCTCCTCTCTCCTTTCTTTCTCTCTTTCTCTCCTCTTCCTATCTATCTCCCCCTCTCTCCCCCTTTCCCTCTCGCTTTCCTCCCTTTCTCTATAGAATAAAATAGAACGAATACAGAATAGAATATAAAATAGAATAAATAGAGAATAGAATAGAGAATAGAATGGAATGAAATAGCATAGAATAGCCCTTAGACTTATATCCCGCTTCACAGTCCTTTTACAGCCCTCTCTAAGCGGTTTGCAGAGTCAGCCTATTTCCCCCCAACAATCTGGGACCTCAATTTAACCCACCTCGGAAGGACAGAAGGCTGAGTCAACCTTTAGGAAGGAAGGAAGGAAGGAAGGAAGGAAGGAAGAACAATAGCAGTAGCATTTAGACTTATATACCACTTTGCAATGCTTTCCAGCCCTCTCTAAGCGGTTTACAGAGTCAGCCTCTTGCCCCCAACAATCTGGGTCCTCATTTTACCCACCTCGGAAGGACGGAAGGCTGAGTCGCCCTTGAGCCAGTCAGGATCGAACCGCTGGCAGTGTGCAGTGCATTAACCTGCAATACTGCATCCTCACCACTGCACCCCCACGGCTGTAGGTCAAGGACCCCCACGATTAGATTTGTTGCTGGCAAAGGAATGTAGCAATGGGTGTTTGCTTTGACGGGAAATCCCTTTGCAGGCCAGAAATGCACAACTTATGTTTTTTTGGTGGGGGGATATTTTTCTCCAATGCAGGGGTACATGGATGAAGAAGTCCACGCCATGCTGTTGCGGATCCTGAGGACCGACTGAAGTCCAGACGACCCCATGTAAGAACCTTATTTATAGATCTATTCCTAAAAGGCACGTTATTCAGGATTTCATTGGATCCCTAAATCTCGTGATAAACGAGATTTCAGTCGCCTCCAGCTGTTTTCTTAAGGGTCTCCCACACTTCTTGTTTTTTCTCAAGTGGCAAGCAGTTCCAGAGCAGCGGTGGGTTCCGGGTCCCATTGCAATCGATACGCTGCGCACCGATATGCATGCCAACGCCCTGAGACACCCACCTGCTCGAGGGAGGTCGTGCATGCGCTGAGCACGCTCGCGCAATCGGCCGGTTGCGTTATAAACTGCTACGGAATGCCGGTGGGCCAAACGAGCCACCGTACTGGTACGGTGGCCGCTGGTCCTGGCTGCTACTGGTACGGTGACATCGGGCCCTACCGCCTGGAACCCACCACTGTTCCAGGGACAGCTTCGCAATCTCAGACATTGAACCATTTAAGAACTAACTGGCTGGAAATGTCACCAGACACCTGGTTCATACTATCATATGTGGTGGACGTGTCAAAAAATGAAAAAAAAATCCTGGACCAAAATACATACGTGGCTGGGGAAAAAAAGACCAAAACAACAGATGGACTTGAAACCAGAGACATTTTTGTTGGGCACTTTCCCAGACAAGTAGAACAAAGGGAATGTATATCTGATTTTGCATGTTTTTTTAAATATTTTTTTTAAAATTTTAATTAAACGAAAACAGACAAAAAGGAATCATCCTTCATTACATCTTGTGGAAAGCGTGTCGATTGGTTACAGATAACTTTCGTGCATTTCTTCCACAGTCATTACTTATAGCTCATATTAGATTATCCACTTTAAATCAAGAATCTTTGTATATCTTACTATCAATGTACCGCAATTCTCGTTTGACTACAATTATTCGAACGTGCTTTTGCCTCAAATTATTCATACTTAAAGACACAACCACAAAATGGCCTTCCTTAGCTATTTCAAAAATCCTCCGATAACATTACACCTTTGTGACATATTCTAATTAAAAGTCAATTAATAAAATTTCTAAACCTTCCCCCCTCTTTTTTTAAAAAACTCGCTGTTATTTTGCATGTTTTGACTGCAGCGAGAATAGTATTTGCACAGCAATGGAAAAGTGAAGAGATTCCAACAGATGAAAATGTGATTTAAAAAATGCAAGAATGTGCAGAAATGGGCAGACTAACACCATTTAGAAAAAGAAAGGAACTGAATATGTATGAGAACAATTATCCAATGGGACACTTGTCCCAAAGGTGTTTTTGCAGGAGGCAACTGGACTTCCTTGTTATTCTTTGAAGATGTTTCACTTCTCCTCCAAGTGTTTTATCTGACTGTACACCGCCCCGAGTCCCTTTGGGGAGAGGGGGCGGTATAAAAGTCTAAATAAAAGTAAAGTAAGTAAAGTAAGAAGCTTCTTCAGCTTCTTCAGAGGGATACTTGCCTTCAGAAGTTGTGGATACTCCATCACTGGAAGCTTTTAAGAATAGACTGGACACCCATTTATCTGGAACTGTATAGAGCCTCCTGCTTGAGCAGGGGGTTGGACTAGAGGACCTCAAGGTCCCTTCCAACTCTGTTATTCAGTTGCTAAGTGACAATGGTCATGTGACCATGAGGGACTCTAGATGTCAGTACTTCAAAACCAGGTCGTAATTCCCATTTTTGGGGGTCCGCTGTAACTTTGAACCGTTGCTAAGCGACTGGTTGTAAGTTGAGGGATACCTGCACAGCATAACCATCCTCAGAGTTTACAACCGATTAGTCCTGAGGAAACTAAGTGTCAGGGTAATGACCAGCTGCTATAAGGGTGTAAACCAAGATGATAAGATGAGGATGATTCAGCAGGGTTACTGCCACTTTAAGAAGCTGTATATATAAGGGAGGCCATCTCTCTCTCTCTCTCTCTCTCTCTCTCCTTGTGTATCTCTCTCCTTGTGTATCTCTCTTCATTGTAGTTCTCCATGTAGAGTTGAAGATTGCTTGCTTGCTTAGTATTTGCCTGACACGTGTAAGTATGTATACATAAGTCTTACATATAAACCACTGTTTAAAAGACAAACCTCTGTGTATTTTGCTCCTGGGTTGTCTCAAAATAATAGTCACGCTGTGCGCACTCAGTGTCTCAATGGCAGGAACAATTCAACGATATTTGAAAAGCGGACTTTCCCAGAGAAATCAAGGTGGCCTCCAAACGCGTTTGGGAATCGGAGGGAATTGCGATCTCTTTTTTTTCCCCATTCCAGGTTTAATTTCACAGCCCCAACCGTTCACAGCGCTAACACCATTTCCCCATCCTCTTTTCCCTTGCAGGCGAGAAACCAGCTCCCAATTCTCCCAGGAGCTGGCTCCAATTTCGGGTATCGCCCGTTGCGCAAAACCACGCAGGAAGGATACAACTTTGCACACAAGACCGTCTGCTTTTTTTGCCAGTCGTTGGAATCATGAGTGCGAAATCTGTTTTGCACGGTGTCTGAACGTCTGACTCGCTCTTTAGACCAGGGGTCGGCACCGTAAAGACTCCACCGGAAGCCCCGCGTTAAATTCTGAAGCCGACCGGAAGTACGGTTCCCCCACCATAGAGTCCTAGCATTGCCTCCCTTTTTCCTCTACCTGTCCTAACCGAAAGCCCTATCAATTGTGGAGACGACTGGCGACAGGGAGCCGCAGCAGAGGGATAAAAGAGCCACATGTGGCTCCAGAGCCGCAAGTGGCTGATCCCTGCTTTAGATGGAGACCTGGGTTGCGGGGAGGAAAAGAGGGAAGAAAGGACTAGTCTTCTCGGTGGTGAGGTTTTGGGGTGCAAGCCATTCTTGCGAGGAAATCAGGAAACACTTGCTCTTCATTGGACGGATGCCGGTAGTAACCACAACACCGAGCTGGAGTCATCAACTATTTCTATTTCCCGTAACGATTAAAATTTGGAAATTATCCTGTACTTCACCCCAGCAATTTGGCACTGAGATTGAGAGGATGCTGTCGCAACGCATGCCACTGAAAGCATGTTCCAGAAGAGATGGGGATGGTCTAGATCAGCCTTTCTCAGCCGTGGCCTCTCAACCGTGTAGAGTTCAATTCCCAGTTTTGCTGGCTGGGGAATTCTGGGAATTGAAGATCCCTCGCATGGATGAAAAACCCTGGCCGAGATTTTTGCGCTGCCGTTCTTCCGTGACATTCCTTGCCAAAGAAACATCTCTAGTGCTAAGGTCTGATTTTTGCAAAAGAAGTTTAATTTAAACCTTTGTTGGAGTTATCAGGATGTGGGATTTAAAAACAACAACAACAACATCTTACCAATAAATTATGAGCGTCTTCGTCGAAGATTCTCGCGCATTTCATTTTTAGGGTTGCCGATTGCTGAAATTCACTGCATTCACTGGGAAATCTTTTGGATCTTGGAGTCCAAGTGGACCATCCCTTCAATGTGAGACAGCCATGTGACACAGCAGCACTCAACAAAGTCCTCAAAGTCCTTCTTTTTATTTTTTTTAATGCAGCTTTATCCATACTCTAGTGCAGGGGTGTCCAAAGTTGGCAACTTTAAGACTTGTGGACTTCAACTCCCAGAATTCCCCAGCCAGCTCTGCTGGCTGGGGAATTCTGGGAGTTGAAGTCCACAAGTCTTAAAGTTCCCAAGTTTGGACACCCCTGCTCTAGAGACAAAGTGTTGGCCGGATCTTCCCTTTTTACGTCCTCTCATTGACATAAATCCATTTTACATCATGAATTGATCGTCCCAAATTATTTGCTTCCATTATTTCCCATTTTTTAAAATACTCATTTTTTCTTAGCACCTAAACGATATCTTCAATTGCCCCTTCAACAATCACCCCCAATTATCGTGTCGTATTTCTCTATTGGTCCATTTTACCATAAACGATATACGTATATCCTCCAGTTACGTTTTGACACAGGGAGCATTTCTTGCCATTTTTTTTCTACAATTAACAATGTACTTATACTGCCTTTTATTTCTTCATTTATGTCAATGCAATTATCCTAGGCGGCATCAACAGAGGGGGAGAATCAAGATCACGTGTAGGGTTAATGCCACTTTATAAGGCCTTGGGAAGGCCACACTTGGAAATACGGCATCCAGTTTTGGTCCCCACGATGTAGAAAAGAGTGGGTGTGGTCGGTTGTTGTAGACACCGGTGGAGAGCATGCCCTTGAAATCAAAAGAAGAGTTTTCTGTTTTTTTCTCCTTCTCTTCAATTCTCCTTTTTTATTCTGTAAAATTTAGACTGTAGATAGATAGATGATATATCTATCCATCCATCCCACCCACCTACCTACTTACCTACCTATCCATTTCTGTCTAACCATCCATCCCTCCATCCATCCCACCTATGTCCCTACGTCACTACCTATATCTATCTATCTATCTATCTATCGATCGATCGATCGATCTATCTATCATCTATCTATCTATCTATCTATCATCTATCTATCTATCTATCCATCCATCCATCCCACCTACCTACCCATATCTATCTATCCATCCATCCATCTATCCCACCTACCTAACTACCTACCTACCTACCTACCTACCTACCTACCTACCTACCTAACCATATCTATCTATCTATCCCTCCCTCCCTCCCACTTACCTACCTACCTAACCGTATCTATCATCTATCTATCTATCTATCTATCTATCTATCTATCTATCTATCTATCTATCTATCTATCTATCTATCTATCCATCCATCCATCCCACCTACCTACCCATATCTATCTATCATCTATCATCTATCTATCTATCTATCTATCTATCTATCTATCTATCTATCTATCTATCTATCTATCTATCATCTTTCTTTTTCTATCTATCCATCCATCCATCCATCCATCCATCCATCCATCCCACCTACCTACCCATATCTATCTATCATCTATCTATCTATCTATCATCTATCTATCATCTATCTATCTATCTATCTATCTATCTATCTATCTATCTATCTATCTATCCCTCCCTCCCTCCCTCCCTCCCTCCCTCCCTCCCTCCCACTTACCTACCTACCTAACCATATCTATATCTATTTATTATTTATTTATTTATTTATTAGCGTTTATATACCGCCCCCTCTCCCGAAAGGGACTCGGGGCGGTGTACAGTCCGTATCCAAATACAACAGATTAAAACATAGAAATAGTTACATAAATACATGTATGAGAGGAGGATAAATATACCAAACTGTACAGCTAAATAAATAAATCAATACAAAAGTTTAAAATATCAGGTTAAATTTAAAACATTATCCCTCTAAAAACCAGTACGAATGTGTATGCCAGGAGGTAGACATTATAAATTATGCCAAACCAGCCAGTCGGAACAGGTGTGTCTTCAGTTTCTGTCGGAAGGAGCGGAGGTCAGTAGTGGTTCTAATGTCGGGGGGGAGGTCATTCCAGAGGGTTGGGCCCATCACAGAGAAGGCCCTACTCCTCGGTGTCGCCCGTTGGCATTGCCTAGTGGACGGCACCAGGAGAAGGCCCTCCCTGTGAGAGCGGATTGGCCGCAGGGATGTATGTGGGAGGATGCGATCCCGCAGGTAACTAGGCCCTATGCCATGGAGCGCTTTAAAGATGGTGATCAGAACCTATCTATCATCTATCTATCTATCTATCTATCTATCTATCTATCTATCTATCTATCTATCTATCATCTATCTATCTAATCACCCATCAACCCATCCATCCATCCCACCTACCTACCTACCCACCCATCCATATCCATCCATCCATCCATCCCTATTTTTCAATCTATCCTCTATTCACCTCTCTCTATCATCTTATCTGTCTCATAGGATCACAGAATCATAGGGTTGGAAGGGACCTTGGAGGTCCTCTAGTCCAACCCTCCACTCAGGCAGGAAACTTTATACCATTCTGGACAAAGGGTGTCCAAACTCTTACAATGGTGGCAATGTCCCGGCCAAGTGGGTATGCCGGAGGAAGGGGCAAAAGGCTGGTCCCATGCTTCCCTCTGCTGGCGGCAGGTGGCAGTGCAGCCTCTCCCCAAGGTGTAAAAACACCTCCGTCTCGCCAACCCAGATTGAGTTTTGGCACCCATACCTCAGTTTTTCGATCCCTGTCTGAGTTTCCAGGCTGATTATTTCAAACTCGTGACCTTGTAGGGCACGTGTGAAATAAGTTAAAATAAATGAGTCTAAAACGGATTTATTGTGCTTTTTGTTCTTCAAAAAAGAATTTTGCGGAGAGAGGCTGCATTGCCGCCTGCCGCCAGCAGGGGGCAGCAAGAGACCAGCCATAAATATAAGTTTATTATGTTTTTAAATAGAACGTTGGTTTACATGTAGTCCTCTACTTACAACCTTTCGTTTAGTGACACAGAAAACAGTGACAGGTGCATTTTTCACACATGCATGTATATAATCTGCTGGAGCAGGGGGCTGGACTAGAAGACCTTCTAGGTCCCTTTGAGTTCTACTTCTGATTCTGAAAATGTGGATGCTTATAACCCATCCTGTTCGTATTTATGACGGTCGGAGTGTCCCTGGCTCATGCAATCCTCTTTTTGCAGCAAGCCAAGTCAATGGGGAAGCCAGGTTCACTTAGGTTCATCTGTGCTATCGTTCCCGACTCTAGGGGGCGCTGCTCATCTTCGTTTCAAAGCCGAAGAGCCAAACCCAGCCTGAGGATGGTGAGGGAGACCTCGCTTGAAACGTTGCCAAGACCACCTCAATCTGACACGGGAAAAGACCCGAATACAACAAGACCAGCATATCTACACCTGTGAAAATCTACAAAAACACACACACTAAACCAGGGGTGTCCAAACTTGGGAACTTTAAGACTTGTGGACTTCAACTCCCAGAATTCCCCAGCCAGAAAGCAGGAGAGGCAGGAGAGAGGGACAGAGAGAGAAAGAGGGAAAAGAAGGAAAGAGGGAGAGAGAAACTGGGAGAGGAGGGGGGTAGAGAGAGAGAGAGAGAAGGAGAGAGGAGAGGGGGAGAGAGAAAGTGGGAGAGGAAGGAGAGAGAGGAAGGAGAGGGAGAGGGATGAAGGAAAGGGAGAGAGAGAAAGCGGGAGAGGAAGCAAAGAGAGAGAGAGAGAGAAAGAGAGAGAGAGAGGAAAGCTGCTTGACTACATTTTGCAGCTTTGGCTGTTCTTGCTGGCTGGGGAATTCTGGGAGTTGAAGTCCACAAGTCTTAAAGTTCCCAAGTTTGGACACCCCTGCACTAAACAGTTTGCTGTTTTTCCGTTATCTCCACGGGGGGGGGGAAAGGGGGAAAAAGAAGGGAAAAAAAGAAGGGGGAAAAAGAAGAGGAAAAAAAGAAGGGGAAAAAAACAGGCGATGAAAAAGATCAGAATGTTGAAAAAAACCTCAGAATGAATGAAGGTAAAACCGTGAACGGGACCCGCCTTCGCGTGCTTCATCGTCGCCCCCCCACCACTCTATAATCTGAATAACTCTACCGGCCGAGGGACCCAAACCTCGCGAGAGCCGAAGCGGCGCAGCGCCCGCGGGACTCCGAGATTCCCTCCGTGGCCCCCACCCTCACAGCCGCGGCTGCGGAGCTCTCGCGAGACTTGGGCGCCGAGCGCTCGCGAGACCCGAGGGCGCGGTCTCGCGGGACTTGGCTGAGGGGGCAGCAGCGGTAGCGGCGGGCAGCCGGAGCGCGATGGCGGCCGAGTGGGGCCGCTGGCGGCAGGAGGACCAGGACGCTCCGGGGCAGCGGCGGAGACGGCGGCAGCAGCAGCACCAGCACCAGCAGCAGCGCTCCAGGGCCGGGCTGAGGCGGCGGCCGAGAGGGGCGGGCCGGACTTGGCGGGGCGGCAGGGGCTGCTGAGGGGGCCTCAGGCCTGCCGGGCGCCATGAGCCAAGGCAGCGGGAGCGGCGGCGGTGGCGGTGAGCCGGAGGCCAAGGCTCTCCACACCAAGAGGCTCTACCGGTGAGCGAACGGCAGAGCCCATCGTCCGCGGCCGCCACTCCAGGTCCCATCATCCCCCGCAGGCCAGGAAAGCCGGGGCGCGTGGAGTGGGGGGGCAGAGAAATGAAGGCCTCATAGCCCCCTTCTCGGCCCGCGTGTCAACCATGCGGGGACTCCAGCGCCCATTATCCCCCGCCGAGCGAGGGCACGTGGGTCCCTCCCAGCCGGCAGAGGAGGATGGGTCCCCAGGGGGAACGGTGTATATTGGGGGGGTGTTTGCGACTGCGGCTAGTCCTCGACTTAGCAACGGTCCGTTTAGTGACCGAACTGAGAACGGCATTGGGAAGAAGGGGCCGTTTTTTCACACTTAACGACCGCTGGTCGTCTCTCCCACCCCAGGAGAGATCACGTGATCAAAAGAGGGACGCTCATACTTATGACGGTTGCAGAGTCCCCTGCGGGTGGGTGGGTGAGTGGGTGGTCCGTTTAGTGGCCGAACTGAGAACGGCATTGGGAAAAGGGTCGTTTTTCACACTTAACGACCGTTGCAGACTCCTCGTTCCCGGATGACGTGATCAAAAGAGGGATGCTCATACTTATGACGGTTGCAGAGTCCCTGATGGGGGGGGTGATGGGATCCCCTCTGGAGACCTTGGAGAAGCCCATGGGGGAAAGATTTGCTTAACAACTGCTCTCCTGGCTTCAGAATTGCAGTGATTTGCTTAACGGCCGTGGCCAGCCAGGATCTAAAATGGGGCAAAACTCAGTAACATCAATTGAGGGGGGGGGCAATGAGAGAGAGAGAAAGAGAGAGAGATGTCGTCGACTTACAACGGTCGTTTAGTGGCCGTTCTTTACAACGGCATTGAAAGAGGGCTGTTTTTCACCCTTAACAACCGTTGCAGAGTCGTTCCCCCTCGTCATCAAAATAGGGATACTCATACTTAGGATGGTTGGGGGGGGGGAGATGTCATGGGATCCCCTTTGGAGACCTTGGAGAAGCCCATGGGGGAAAACCCAGATTCGCTTAACGACCCCATGCTCCTGACTTCAGAATTGCGGTGATTCGCTTAATGCAGGGGTGTCCATGCTGGCTGGGGAATTCTGGGAGTTGAAGTCCACAAGTCTTAAAGTTCCCAAGTTTGGACACCCCTGGCTTAATGGCTGCAGCCGGTGAGGACCTAAAATGGGGCAAAACTCATTTAGCAACATCAATTTTGTGTCTCTGTGTGTATGTGTTTTGTTGGTTTTGGTCGTAAGTCAAGGACTGCTACGTAGCCAGCCAAGGTGGAGATGTGCTTTTTGGTCATTAAAGGTCCTGCTCACAAACGCAGCCATGGAGGGTTGCAGGGACTGTCCCACCAGTGAAACACGGACCCATTTGAAACCCCCTCCCCAGCTAGCCCCCCTCCCCCTTTACTCCTTGCCTATCCCCTAAATCGGCAGCTAATTTTGGTCCTTTTTTGTCACAGCTTCTGTGAAGGGAAAGGGTAAATGGGGAGTCCTGGGAGGGGGTCCTGGGTGCTCTGGGGGCTTGGCTGTTTTCTTGTCAACGTTTCATGACCCAGCTAGGGAACACCATCAGTGCTAGAAGGGAATGGGGCTGTGCAGCGAGGAGGAGGAAGAGAAAAAGGAGGAGAACTAAGGGGTCTTTGGTGACCTCTGAGCTGGGAGGTTTTCTTGCAGACGTTTCATGACCTAACTAGGTAACATTGTCAGCGCTAGAAGGGAGAGGTGTTTGCAGAGAGGAGGAAGAAAGAGCAGGGCTAGAAGGGAGTGGGGTTTGTGGAGAGGAGGAGGAGGAAGAAGAAGATGATGATGATCAGGAACTAGAAGGGAGTGGGGTTTGTGGAGAGGAGGAGGAGGAAAACGGGGGTCCTTGGGGTTCTCGGAGGAGGAGGAGGAGGGGTGAGGAGAATACTGTGGGATCCTTGGTGACCTCTGACCTTGGTTGTTTTTTGCAGACGTTTCATGACCCAAGTAAGTAACATCATCAGTGCTAGAAGGGAATGGGGGTTGTGAGGGAGGAGAAGGTGGAAAAGAGGAGGAGGCTGTGGGGTTCTTAGTTGTCTTTGAGCTTGGTGGTTTTCTTGCAGATGTTTCATGACCCAAACTAGGGAACGTCATCCATACACTGATATCATGACTTAGTTGGTAATCAAACGTCTGCAAAGAAAACAAGCAAACTCAGAGAGCACCAAGGACTCCATGGCCTCCCCCCCCTACAAACTCCACTCTCTTCCAGCACTGATGATGTTCCCCAGTTGGGTAATGAAACGTCTGCAAGAAAACCACCTAGCTCAGAAGCCCCTCATTTCAACCCTGAGCTACAAATATTCTCCTTTACACCCTCAGGACCCCCTAATGGCCTCTGTCTTCCACGTGATGCTTCTATTGGACTTTCCTATCTTGGACACCTTAAAGAGATTTCATTATTATTCATAGACAGTGATGGCAATTGTCGCCAGACACTTTTAGAGGCCCTCTGGATTGGGGGAGTCTGGAGGGCATGTTACGCTGGGTTAGGGGGCAGGAAAACCCACAGGCCAGCAATTTGCCGGTTTGCCATGCTACGGCCAGCAAGAGAAATGTGGCATGTGCTCCGTGGTGTTAATCAAGCAACTGAGCATCTCCCTTTGATTCTGTGGGGATTCCCCAGACACCATTCACAGTAGGTAGTTCCCAAGGACTTTACACCCTTCCCTCAACTTCTTCAAGGGAATTCCTGTTCTTCGGTGTCCTCCGGTGGCATTCTCGGTTTTGGTTGAGAGGATATTGTGCTCTTACTTTCCAGACGTCTTAAAGCTAGAAGTATCTCCCCCCCCCCCCCCCTCCCAAAATAAAACAGACCATGACATGAATGTCAAGGCAAAGTTTTGACCCTTTCCTTGTAAGGACGACTTTGCAAAGGTTGTTTTTAATGCCGGTGTTGGAACGGACTGTGTGGCCCAGCTTGGATAGCTTGAGATCTGCCAGTTTTGGGAACGCTTGGATGGTGGCCATAGAGCTTGGCAGTCGGTGCCACTGCGAGGTCTTTTAATAGACCATGGCACATGGCTTGCTGTCTGCAAAGGAGCAGACCCAGCCACTCTCTTCGCATCAAGCCGTGGCTGGGGGAGGGTTAGTGCAATTCAGCAGTGTTCCTTCTTTGGGAAGGCAAAGAGTTTAGATCCGTGATGGCAAACCTGTGGCACCTGTGCAGGAAGTGGCACGCAGAGCCATCTTTCTTTTGTCAACTGGAGCCGTTGCGGGATGAGAAGGCTGATTTTACAGCCCTCCAGCTATGCATTCCAGACAGGTGGCTGTATTAGATTCTGACAGTAAACCCACAACTGCACACTAAGCCTGTTTGCTATACAAATTGCTCTGGGTTAGTTCATGTAACACGCTAAGTAACAGATAGTCAAAGCGTATTTTATTCCTGTTTCATTGTTCTTATCTGCCCATCTTCCTCAAAGAGGAAGGACCCTTAAGAAAGAGAAACCCTCGACTCCCATTTGGGCAAAGTGATAGGTTCTTTTACTAAAGGCTGCTGGTTGGAGTAGAATCAGGCTAGAACTAACATTCCCCCCACAAAAGGTTACCAATTTCCCCCCTCATCCCAAGCCCTCCGTCCCGTGACCAGTTTTTCTTTAGCCAATGGAGAGCCACGTACTGAATTTTTTGGCTTATAAGACGCACCTAAATTTAGAAGAGGAAAACAACAACAAAAAAAGGTTTTTGGCCTCTGCGCACCACATTTTCAGCCCTTTTGGGGGGCTTTTTTTGGCCCCTTTCCAGCCTTTTTTCTACCTATTTTTGATGCTTTTTTGGCCCATTTGTGAGGCTTTTTTCAGCCCATTTTTGAGGCTTTTTGCAACCCATTTTCAAGGGGGGGGTTTGGCCCATTTTTTCAAAAGAAAACGGGCTGAAAAAAGGCCCGAAAATGGGGCATGCAGAGGCAAAAAAAAAATGACCGGCAGGTGGGCGGGACTTCGGCAATATTCGGTCTATAAGACACACAGACATTTTCACCCCCTTTGGAAGACAAAAAAGTGCATCTTATAGTCCGAAAAATACGGTAGGTGTTTTGAGAATTGCTGAGGTGTTTGGGGAAACCCAAATTCCACTCTCAGAGAGGGAGGCCTTGCAGCCTGGCACAAACTGATTCTATGCCTCTTCGTCAAGCCATCATCCCCCTTCCGTATTTCACATCTCCATGCATGTTTATTGCTCATTTGTCCCTCTCCCCTCTAGCTTTCGGTGGCAGAATGCCGGTAAGGCGCCAAGCCGAAGATGGCAGAACTGACAGTGAGGTTCTGGGTGGTGCAGAGGGGGTCTTGTGTGTGTGTGTGTGTGTGTGTGTTATATAACAGCTTCACGTTATGCCTGAGCCCAATTTTCGAGCCGCAGCTTCTTCCTAACCTTGAATGCCTCCTGTGCTTTTTGTAGAGCTGTGGTGGAAGCAGTGCATCGATTGGATCTCATTCTTGGAAACAAGGCAGCTTATCAAGAAGTGTTTAAGCCGGAGAACATCAGCCTGAGGAACAAGTAAGAAAGCTGGGCCTTTCTTTATTTTGTGTTTTTTACCAGATGAACAACCTGGAAAGGACAGGAAGCGGCAGTCTTACTCGAACGGAATAAGTCTGGGCAAAATATTGCTGGGGAAAATTTAGTTCCATTGAGATACAGACGATCATAAAAATGTCATATTCCTGTGTGGCAAAACTAGCTTGCTATTCATTCATTCATTCATTCATTCAGAGCAGAGGATTCTGTCTAAGGCTCATATTCCAGAGGCTCAGCCTCAATCTAATTTCTTTGCACAGTTTGGACGCAGCTTCATGGAGAGCAGTTTAGTAATCTCGGGTCTAGATCCTGCTGTGCAAATTGAGTGGCCTCGATGGATGAGGAAGATATCTCCTGACTTATTAGCAGAATGCAGTTATAATTGCAGCTATACTAGCTAGACATTGTGGCGCAGTGGTTAGAAAGCAGGATGGCAGGCTAACTCTGCCCACTGCCAGCAGTTCGATCCTGACCGGCTCATGGTTGACTCAGACTTCTCTCCTTTCGAGGTGGGTAAAATGAGGACCCAGATTATTGGGGGTGAAAGGCTGACTGTAGAATGCCCAGAGAGGGCTGTGATGGACTGTGAAGTCTAAGTGCTATTGCTATGCCATTCCTGTTCTATTCTCAATTCTACTCTATTTTATTCTATTCTATTGCTGTGGTGGTGCAGTGACTAGAATGCAGCATTGCAGGCTAACTCTGCCCACTGCAAGCAGTTTGGTCCTGACTGGCTCAAGGTTGACTGTGAAGCGGTATATAAACCTTAAGTGCTATTGCTAGCTATTGCTCTACCAGGGGCTTATGCTTATGTGCCAAGGGATCTTGAAGTCATCCCACTGGCAGCTCATTTGTCACAGCAAGATCTGAGGAAGTGAGGTTCTTTTGGGTCAGGCATACATACGTACGTACATACATAGAATTTATGTATGAATCAAGATCATGTGAAGTGTTAATACCACTTTATAAGGCCGCACTTGGAATATTGCATTCAGTTTTGGTCGCCACGATGTAGAAAAGATGTGGAGACTCTAGAAAGAGGGCAGAGAAGAGCAACAAAGAGGATTAGGGGACTGGAGACGAAAACATACGAAGAACGGTTGCAGGAACTGTGTATGCCTAGTTTAAAGAAAAGAAGGACTAGGGGAGACATGATAGCAGTGTTTCAATATCTCAGGGGCTGCCCCAAAGAAGAGGGAGTCAAGCTATTCTCCAAAGCACCTGAGGGCAGGACAAGAAGCAATGGGTGGAAACTAATCAAGGAGAGAAGCAACTTAGAACTAAGGAGGACTTTCCTGACAGTTAGAACAATTAATCAGTGGAACAAAAGTTGCCTCCAGAAGTTGTGAATGCCCCAACACTGGAAGTCTTTAAGAAGATGTTGAATAGCTCTCTATATATAATATATGTATGTTTGTATATGTGTGTGTGCATGTGTATTAATATATAAATATATGATTAGGACTAAAAAAAGAGACAAATTGTAAGCAGCTTCTCTCTCCCTTCACTCTTCCTTCCTGCCCCAGGCTCCGCGAACTGTGTGTAAAGCTGATGTTCCTGCACCCTGTTGACTATGGGAGGAAAGCAGAGGAGCTGCTGTGGCGGAAAGTTTACTATGAAGTCATTCAGCTGATCAAAACAAATAAAAAGGTAGGCGATACATTCGGATAGCTCTTTATGTTGACAACGTACTTCGCTGGCGACCACTGCAATACTTCCATCCCCGGCTGTCAGCCTTCGTGGTTTGCTGTGCCCAGTCGCCGTGGTCCCAGGGTTTGCATGGCTGTTTCTTTGAATACCACTTGTTTGGTTTAGAGCAGAGTCCCCAACCTTTCCTGCTTTGCGGAGAGGGGAGCATTCCACGGGAGTGGCCGGCAAGCGCACCTGCGCAGCTCCATTGGCACGCACGCACGCCACTCATGCAGATGGAGCACGTGGGCACTCACTTGCTCGTGCAAGCAGGGGTGCATGCACACGTTCTTGTCCGCCGCTTCCAGAGTTTGGGGACCTGTGGCTTAAAGAACTAAAACGACTGAGCCTCCTACTAACCTCTTGCCTGCTGTGTTGGAGGCACTATTGGTCTTTTGCTGTGGTGTGAAATCTTACTTGGATTTCTTTAGAACCACATCCTTTTTGTCGCCGCTCGAAATCGCAACACCACTGAAAGAGGTGGCCGTTTTTCAGTCGCGACCTTCCCCCACAATTCAGACGCTTGGCAACTGGTTCATATTTGTGACCATCGCTGCGTCCCAAGATTGTGCAATTTGCTTTTCTGACAAGCAGAATACAGACTAGCAAGAGTTGGAAGGGACAGTGTAGGGCAGGGGTCAGCAAACTGCGGCTCTGGAGCCGCTTGTGGCTCTTTCCTCCCTCTGCTGCGGCTCCGTCATCGGTCGGCGCCACAATTTTGAGAGGAGCTTCCGGTGGGAGGGGGGAGAGAGAAGCAGAGTGCGCCAGGAGAAGACTCTATGGCAAGGGGAGGGTTTTCCAGTTGTCTCCACCATTGATAGGGCTTTCGGTTATGACGGGTAGAGGAAAAAGGACGCCACGCTAGGAGGAGACTCTATGGTGGGGGGACTGAACTTCCGGTCAGCTCCAGAATTGAACGGGGGGCTTCCGGTTAGGATCTTTGTGTCTCCCGGAGTTTTCTTTTCTGTAGGAAACGGGTCCAAATGGCTCTTTGAGTGTTTAAGTTTGCCGTAAGTCATCTACTCCGGCCCCTGCACACACACACACATACACACACACCTGCCCAAGCAGGAGATCCTACACCAGCGATGACAAAACTTTTTCGCCTCGGGTGTGTGCCCACCCCCATAATTTAATCCCCCGTGCCGTGCCCCCTGTGCATGCTTGCATGACCCCCACCCCCACCTGCTGCCCCGCGTATGCGCGCACGGCTTTCTTGGAGCCTGGGGAGGGCGAAAACGGCCTCCCCCGCTCCTCCGGAGGCCTGTATTCCAACTTCCAGTGGGTAGGTCTGTTTTTCGCCCTCCCCAGGCTCCAGGGGCTTTCTAGGAGCCTGGGGAGGGTGAAGAGCAGCCCAACACGCAAAAAAGGAAAGTTTGGAGAAAGTTTCGGGAACGGACTTCCGAGTTGCCCGTTGAGCCGTTTTTCTCCCTCGGGAGGCTTCTGTGAAAAACCGCCCAAACGTGCAAACGAAGTTCGGGAACGGACTTCCGGTTTGCGTGTTGGGTGGTTTTTCACTCTCCGGAGGCTTCAGGGACGCCTCCGGAGGGCGAAAAACGGCCGAAAAATCAAGGCTGAAAACAGCTGGCACTTAGAAACGGCTCTGCGTGCGGTTCGGTTCCTGAAAGCAAAGTCCATAGGGGAGCCAGATTCCCTTAAGAACCAGGTTACTAACTTTATCAACTGCAGCGATTCACTTACCAAAGGTTGTAAAAGGGGGAAAACTCAATTAACAAAGGGTCTCGCTTAACAACAGGCGTTTTAGGGCTCCGTTGTGGCCGTAAGGCGAGGAGCCAGAGCCAGGCCCTAACTTGCTCTCTCTCTCTCTTTCCCCCACCGGCAGCACATTCATAGTCGGAGCACCCTTGAGTGCGCTTACCGGACTCACCTGATTGCTGGCATCGGGTTTTACCAGCACCTGCTTCTCTACATTCAGTCTCACTATCAGCTGGAGTTGCAGTGCTGCATCGACTGGACTCACGTGACCGATCCTCTGATAGGTCAGTGCTTCTCAAGATTTGACCCTGTGTGCTTGACCCCCCCCCCTCTGGCCTATTGAGACGTTTGCGGCCAAGACTAACAAGAGTTGCAAGGGACTTTGGAGGTCCTGCAGTCCAGCCCCCCACTCCTCAAGCATTCCTGCACCATTTCAGGCAAATAAGTTGCCCGATCTCTTTTCTTTAAAAAAAAAAACCCTCCAGTGATGGACGGGGCAGCCACAACCTCTGAAGGCCAGGCATTCCACCGATCAATCCTTCTCCCTTGCCAGGACGTTTCCCCTTAGTTCTCTCCTCGATTGGTTTCCATCCGTTTCTTCAGAGAGAGACGCAACCTGGAATTCAGGAGAAACTTCTTTAACAGTGAGGACAATTCACCAGGGGAACAGCTGGCCACCAGAAGTTGGGGGGGCTCCATCGCCGGAGGTTTTCAAGAAGAGGCTGGACACTCACTTGTCTGAGATTGTATACCGTATTTTTCAGAGTATAGGACGCACCCCCCAAAAAAAAGAACGTGGAAAGATTGGTGCGTCTTATACACCGAATACAGCCATTTTTGGCCTCCCGAAGCTCTGCCGCCACATTTCATTTTTGCGAACAAGCCGGTTTTTGGCCTTCCCTCACGTCCCAGCAGCCCTCTGCAGGCTTCAGCAGGGCTGGAGGAAGGGGAAAATGCCCCCTTTTTGGTGAAAAACACTATTTTTGCCTTCCCCCCCAGCCCTGCTGAAGGCTGCAGAGTGCTTCTGGGAGCCAGGGAGGACAAACACCCTTACTTAGCTCTTCGAAATCTTGGTGCGTCTTATACACTGGTGCGTCTTATAGTCCAAAAAATACGGTCGGTTCTCCTGCCTGAGCAGGGGACTGGACTAGAAGACCTCCAAGGTCCCTCCCAGTTCCCTTTCTTTTCCTTTCCCCTTATTCCTTTCCTTCTTTCCTTTCCCTGCCTTCTGGTGCTTTGGGGAGTAGGTTGACCGTCATCTTCGTGGCAGCCCCTCAAACACTGGAACATTGAATCTATCATGTCCCTTCCCTAGAGAGAGATGATAGCAGTGAGAAGCACGCTTGAATTGTTTTTCCTGAAGAAACATTTGTGTCAGATCTGCCATCTTCTCTATGCCCTACTAAGCTTGCCGGCATCCTGTCATAAATTTGTGTGTGTGTGTCGAATAGTAAAAGGGGCAGATGTACAGGAAGACAGGAGATAATACAATATAATAGCAGAGTTGGAAGGGACCTTGGAGGTCTTCTAGTCCAACCCCCTGGCCAGGCAGGAAAATGGCTAGCCAACATCTTCTTAAAGACTTCCAGTGTTGGGGCATTCATAGCTTCTGGAGGCAAATTATTCCACTGATTAATTGTTCTCACTGTCAGGAAATTTCTCCTTAGTTTTAAGTTGCTTCTCTCCTTGATTAGTTTCCACCCATTGTTCTTGTCCTGCCTTCAGGTGCCTTGGAGAATAGTTTGACTCCCTCTTCTTTGGGGCAACCCCTGAGATATTGGAAGCCTGCTATCATGTCTCTCCTAGTCCTTCTTTTCATTAAACGAGACATACACAGTTCCTGCAACCGTTCTTCATATGTTTTAGTCTCCAGTCCCCTAATCCTCTTGGTTGCTCTTCTCTGCACTCTTTCTAGAGTCTCCACATCTTTTCTACATGGTGGCAACCAGAACTGAATGCAGTATGATGATGATCAAGGAGAGGAGGGCCACAAACAAGGGAAAACTTGGTAGTTGTCTTTGTGTGGGGAACAGCTTTGCTTTCTTTGCAACTACTAATCCTCAGTAAGACAACCTGCCAATTCAATTCCATAACAACCGTGTCACTAAGTTACCAACTGCAGTGTTTCGCTGAACAGCTGCGGAAAGAAAGGTCGTAAAATTAACAGAGCCTCACTTAGCAAACCAGGCTTTTGGGCTCAGTTGTGGTCATAAGGTCAAGGACTACTTGTACTTTGCAGTTATACTTTTTCCTTGTATTCCCTTGAGTAAAAGAAATCATTTAAAAAACATTTTGCAGCCTATGGAAGTTCTCGAATAGTGAATAGGCCGCATTAGTGAGCCCAGTTGGAATATTGCTTCCAGTTCTAGTTGCCACGATATAAAAAAAGATGCTGAAACCGTGGAAAGAATGCAGAAAGATGGTAAAAAAAAGTCTGGAGGCTAAATCGCATGATGAATACTTGCGGGAGCCAGGTATGACTAACTCTGGTGGCCCGCCAACAGAGCTGGCAGCAGATTCGGACAGTGAGGATGTTGGGGGGGAACCTGGGCCTGTCCTGGAGTCTCGAGAAGGCTCTGAGGAGGGCTCTGTGTCGGAGGCAGAGAGGGGGCCAGGGCTGTATGCCAGTTTTCAGCTGCCTTCAGAGTCAGACATCAGTGAGGCAGAAGAACAGCTGGAGCCTGTTCCCAGTTTGTGCATGCGCAGAGCTGCCAGAGGAAGGGAACAGCTAAAGAACAGGCGTCGACGTGGAGCGAGACCTCAGGTGGATGGTGAATGGCCCTTCCCAGAGGGACTAAAAGAGGAGCAAAGGGGGAATGGAGCTTGCAGGAGACAATTAGTTCATTCCTGCATTCTTGGCAAGTATTGCGGCGTCTGAAAGATATCGGCCTGGCCACTCTCCACGCCTGATCAATGTCGGTAATTGCGAACTACCTTGAAAGACTGTGGGAGAGGAAAGACCTTGCTGGAGAGGACTTCACTGTCAATGAAATAAAAGGGGTTTATCGGGAGGAGGACGAGGCTTTGTTCTGCTGGGGAAGCATAGGTCAGAACACAAAAAGAAGTAGAGGTGACCAAATAGCAGCCTTCCACGGAGAAGAGGGGGGGGGGGGTGTCAATTTATTCTCCAGAGCACCTGAGGGCAGAAGAGGAAGCAGTTGGTGGAAGCTAGTCAGAGAGAAAGATCTCACCTGGGACTAAGGAGCGATTTCCTGACAGTGAGAACTGTTAACCAGTGGAAGAGTTTGCCTCCTGGCATTGTGGGTGCTCTGTCACGGAAAAGATTGGACAGCTGTTCCTCGGGATGCAGTCAGGTCTCCTCCCTTCTGCAGGGGGTTGGACTAGAACAGGGGTCTCCAACTCAATTTCATTGAGGGCTGCATCAGGGTTGTGTTTAACTTTGGGGGGCTGGGGTGGACGTGACCAGCTTGACGTCACTCATGCCGGGGGGCTCCTGGGGCAGCCCGAGCGCTCTTGCCAGCGAAAATGGGCTCCCGTTTTTGGCTGCGGAGGCCTCCTGCAGCCATCTGCCAGTGGAAACAGAGTTTTGGGGGGGGGGGCACACGTGGCCCTCGCAGGCTGTGTTTCCGGCTGCGACGGCCTCCTGCAACCCTCCGCCAACGAAAATGTAGCTCAAGAGGGACCACATGCAGCCCTCCGGGCTCCGTTTTCAATAGCCGGTCCTTCCCTATTTCCAAGGCGGCGCCTGGGCCCTGAGTTTGACCCCTCTGGACTAGCAGTTCCATTTCAGCTCTATGGTTCTATGATGTATAATGAAACAAGAGTTGACATTTCAAGGTAGACAGTCGATACAGCAAAAATAAATCCACGTAAATTGTGAAATATACCGAAATTGTTTTCACTTGTGGTTTGTGGGGGGACACTCGGTTTCCTGTTGTGTAGATATCTTTTTTTTGGAAAGACGGCTACTATTTCAGATAATGTTGATGTCCGTATTAGAATGGCATGCAATTTGATCTGCTTATTTCATTTTTAAACAGTTTTTAAAATCTAACTTTAACACGAGGGTTATGCAGACACGGCCTTTCTTGGGGTTTAATGCCTATTATCTTGCTCTTGATTTTTAAAAATTGCAGTTTGGTATTGGATTGTAAGACCTCTGTTGGCCAACAACAAAATAATAATAATTGACAGCTTAAAAGTTCTCCTAAATCAAATAATTGGGAACTGGTAACCCCAAGAAATAATTTTGCATGACATTTGCGCGCCTCTTTAAACTATCTCACGGTAGCTTCTAATTTAATTGGACAGTTGTTAGGTGCAGCTTTAAAAAGGGGGGAGGGAATGAGTTTTTTCATTGGGTTTCTTAATCTCAGCTTTATTTCCTCGACAGTCTTAAGCGAGATAGACATTTCCAGATTAAAAATTGCCTCGGAAAAGAAAACGATCACAGCTTGGTTTCGTGATTAGGTAACTGCTAATCACATTTGCGCATTTTCAGCCCTTGGCTGGTGGGAATCTGTCAGACTGTCGCCTTGCTAGATGACAAGTGTCCTTGACAACCGTTGCTGTGAGCATCTCCCTGGCATTACTGCAGAGTTGAGGGGGCACGTTTAATTTTCAGACCCACGCTCAACTTCTTCGCTTTTTTGTGTCGTCCTGGTTACACCTTATAGGGACACGGTGGCTCGGTGGCTAAAACACTGAGCTTGTCGATCAGAAAGGTCGGCAGTTTGGCGGTTCGAATCCCTAGCGCCGCGTAACGGAGTGAGCTCCCGTTCCTTGTCCCAGTTTCTGCCAACCTAGCAGTTCGAAAGCACGTAAAAAATGCAAGTAGGAAAATAGGGACCACCTTTGGTGGGAAGGTAATAACAGCGTTCCGCGCGCCTTCGGCGTTGAGTCCTGCCGGCCACATGACCACGGAGACGTCTTCGGGCAGCGCTGGCTCTTCGGCTTTGAAACGGGGATGAGATGAAACGGAGACGCCTCCTAGAATCAGGAACAACTAGCACATATGTGCAAGGGGAACCTTTATCTTTATCTTACACCTTAAAATCTCATCCAAATCTCTGTAAAAGCCCTTGACTGCACAGAAAGTGAGTTTTGAACTCCCCAAAATGTGACAACGCACCTCAAAGGTGCCCATTTTAAGAAAACCTTTAGGCCAGCTTTTCCCAAGCTGATCCTCCTCCCCCTCTCCCCCAAGATGTGTAACCCATCAGGCAACAGACTACAAAAATAAAAATGAGGATTCTCATTCTTCAAATGAGAACAAATGAACGCTGCTGATTTTGTGGCGTGTTCACAGCCCTGGCAGTTAAATTTATGACACAGTTATCTTAGATCAGGGGTGTCCAAACTTGGGAACTTTAAGACTTATGGACTTCAACTCCCAGAATTCCCCAGCCAGCATAGCTGGCTGGGGAATTCTGGGAGTTGAAGTCCACAAGTCTTAAAGTTCCCAAGTTTGGACACCCCTGTCTTAGATTATAAATTATGTCATGCAAACTTATGAAGTGCACATTGACACAACTGGCTAAACCGAAACCGAGCCACAGTTTTACGGCTGAGACTTGTGCGTGAGCCATTCCTGTGTGAGTCCTGCTCTGTGAGTTCCTTTGTGTTAAGGCTTCCTTTGGGTTTGTCCTCCCCCCCCTCCCTATTTTCGGGGCTTAAGATGCTCCTAGCCATTTTTTTTAAAACATTTTTTTTATTATTGTTTTAATTAGACAAATAACACACACACAAAACACTCTTCAATACAACTGCCAGCTAGCATGTCAATTGGTTACATTTGAGTTCCGTGCATTACTACAATCATTCTTTATACTTCATTCACATTAAATTGTGCATTTTAAATCAAAAACAATACCCACATTCTCCTTTAGCTACATTTGTTTTGAGAGTAGTTTTATCAAGAGACATTCGTATTTATATTATTCAATGGATAAACATTTTAACACCGACAACCATCTATGAGAGCTACCACATTCTGTTTATTTATCGCCTAGGATTCCTATTTCTTTCCTCCATCCACCTATACCATTTATCCCATATCTGATAGAATTCTAATTCTTCTTTTCCCTGGATTTCTTTAGTTAGTTTGTCCATTTCGGCACAGTCCATCACCTTTCTTATTATTTCCTCTCCTAGCCATTTTTAAATCATACATTTTGCAGGTGGGAGACACATACGACAATAAGTGGCTTCGCTAACCTTGCTTGCATCCTGCCGTAAACGGAGGGAAGGTGGTTAAAATAAATTTGGGAACGTGTGGAGAAGGCTGAAAGGGAGTGGGTGGGAGGGAATGGCACTGATAGGAACCAGAGGTGTTAAACCGCGTTGATCCAGGATGCCTGGTCTGGGAAAGAATGTGAAGCTGTTTCAAGATGCGGCACTTTCGAAAGCATCCTACCAGGTTGCTATTGGACACTGACCATGTGGTCAAAGGGGAGAGGACCATGGAAGGGGAAAACCTGTGCGCGGGAATACTCAGTTGTAAGGACAAAAGCAGGAATGTCGCTTTTATCCTTAGTAAAAGAACCTATCAGGCCAATTAAGTGGAGTCGAGGGTCTTTCTTTCCTAGGGACCTAGCTGGGGCAGGTCTGACAGTGAGCCATAATAAGCAAAGGTCCTTTGTGAGGGTAGACCGTTAATTGTCGGCTGCCTTGAATTTTCCAGCACCTTGCTCTTAACGCTATTGCCACCCTTCTTCCACAGGTTGCAAGAAGCCAGTCTCTGCATCAGAGAAGGAGATGGACTGGGCTCAGATCGCCTGCCACCGATGCCTGGTCTACCTGGGGGATTTAGGTGAGAGAGCATTTTCCTGGGATAAAGTCCTGCGGCTTGGATTTATTTGAAATCAGGTGGGCGGGGGGAAAGCCCTATCTAAGTAGCAGACCTACTCAGGTGGCTCAGTGGCTAAGACGCTGAGCTTGTCGATCAGAAATCTTGGCAGTTCCAGTGGTTTGAATACCTAGCACGGCGTAACGGAGTGAGCTCCCGTTACTCGTCCCAGCTTCTGCCACCCTAGCAGTTTGAAGAATGCAAGTAGAAAAATAGGGACCACTTTTGGTGGGAAGGTAATAACAGCGTTCTGTGCACCTTCAGTGTTGAGTCATGCCGGCCACATGACCACGGAGACGTCTTCGGACAGCGCTGGCTCTTCGGCTTTGAAACGGAGATGAGCACCGCCCCCTAGACTTGGGAACGGCTAGCACAGATGTGCGAGGGGAACCTTTGCCTTAAGTAGCAGACCCTATAGGTTGCGATAACCAAAGCTTGAGATGAGCCCCCTCGTGACTTCGATTTTACTTTCCAAATGCGTTTTGAGGATTCGGAATTTCCAACTGTCTGAAGCATTTCCAGATACTCTGCTCCATAAAAAAAGGATTCGTATATTTTCCTTTCAGTTGGGTATCAGTTCTCCCGTGCTAGTTAATGACGGCCATAAAGTCATTTATTTCCATTCAGTCAGGTGGTCTAAAGCTTCCATTCTTGCACACAAAAACCGAATCAAGGACCCTCTGTTGTGCATCCTCTTTAATTGTGTCCCTGAGGGCTTCTGTGTGTCTTTTGTGCCTTCTCAGCTCGATATCAGAATGAATTGGCAGGCGTAGACACAGAACTGCTGGCTGAAAGGTTCTACTATCAAGCGCTCTCTGTCGCCCCACAAATTGGTGAGTATTTAGCCATCCGACAAGCACACACTTAGAGCTGTGGTGGGTTACAGCCAGCATGCCCCAGTACGGGCGTACTGGTGCCTGCTGGGAGCACCAGATACCGTTCCGGTACAGTGCTTTGGAAGGCTTACCCGCCCACCTGCGTTCCTTACGTGTATTTGACCCAACCGGACCATTTGCACCCGCACATGCAGTATATGATGCTGGTGTGATGCTCCACCGAGCAGCTGGAGCGTTGCAGGGTGGTATCGCGCATGGCACCCAGCCCCGTCATAGCGTACTGGTTGCGATGGGATCTGGGACCCACCATTGACGGAGAGGTACGCACAATCAAACACGCACATGTCTATTTTGTAACCAAATAGAATAGGAGTCAGCATCAAAAAGAAAAATCAGGACCAACGTATTAAACCAGGGGTGTCCAAACTTGGGAACTTTAAGACTTGTGGACTTCAACTCCCAGAATTCCCCAGCCAGCCATGCTGGCTGGGGAATTCTGGGAGTTGAAGTCCACAAGTCTTAAAGTTCCCAAGTTTGGACACCCCTGCATTAAACAAACTACCTCTCCAAAATTTGGCTCTGCAGGTAGTCCTCGACGTACAGCAGTTCATTATAGCGGCCGTTTGAAGTTACAGCGGCACTGGAAAAAGTGACACGTAGGGCCGTTTTTCACACTTACGACCCCTGCGGCATCCCCACAGTCACCTGATTTACATCCAGACACTTGGCAACTGACTTATGACGGTCGCGGTGTCCCGGGGGGGTCACGAGATCCCGTTTGGCGAACGTCTGACAAGCCAAAGTCACTGGGGAAGCCTGATTCACTTAACGACCATGTGGCTAACTGAATAAACTGCAGCAATTCACTTAGCAACCCTGGCAAGAAAAGTCGTACAATGGCGGCAAAGCTCACTTAACCAATGTCTCACTTAACAACAGAAAGTTTGGGCTCAATTGTGGTCGTACGTCGAGGACTACTTGTACTTAACGGCGGTTGTAGCATTCCGGGAGGTCCCATCATTGGCATTTCCAACCTTCTGACAAGCAAATCCAATGGGGGAAGCCGGGTTTGATTAACGACCGCATGATTCACTTAACAACTGCAGTGATTTGCTTAACAACCGTGCACAGTCAATGGGGGAAGCTGGGTTTGATTAACAACTACGTAACTCGCTTAAGAACCTATGCACACCCTTGGCCCAGGACGCTCTGCTTTACACGCAGAACCCATTGTGGTTGTGAAGAATAACTTTGGAAACACACACTAGATGTTTGTGCCTTTAGGTTGTGTCATAATGGAACGTGTTTGCTTTGTCTTTGGGGTGCAGGGATGCCTTTTAACCAACTTGGGACCCTGGCTGGGAGTAAATACTACCATGTGGAAGCTACCTATTGCTACTTGCGCTGGTAAGTGTAATCATTTATAAAAGGCAACTGCCCTTATTTTAAAGAAGAATTAGGGGGGGACATGACAGCAGTCTTCCAGTATTTGAGGGGCTGCCACAAAGAGGAGGGGGGGGGTCAAATTAGTCCCCAAAGCACTTGAAGGCAGGACAAGAAGCAACGGGTGGAAACTAATCAAGGAGAGAAGCAACCTGGAATTGGAATTGCAGTGAGGACAATTCAGTGAAACGGCTTGCCAAGAAGAGACTGGGCAGTCCCCTGTCTGAAATGATATAGGATAGGTCAGAGGTCAGCAACCTGAAACACTCAAAAAGAGCCACAAAGGTCCTAACCGGAAGCCCCCCATTCAATTCTCGAGCCAAACCGGAAGTCCTGTTCTCTCCCCCCCCCTCCCCCACCACCACCATAGAGTCTCCTCCTAGCGCGGCATCCTTTTTCCTCTGCTGACAGGAAGTCCAGTTTCCCCACCATAGAGTCTCCTCCTTTTTCCTCTACCTGTCCTAACCGAAAGCCCAATCAGTTGTGGAGACGACCGGAAAACCCGCCCCTTGCCATAGAGTCTCTTGGCATGCCCTGTTTCCTTTCTCCCCCCCTCCCCCCCCAACCCCTCCCAAACCCCGGAAGATCCTCTCAATATTGTGGTCCTGACCGGTGACAGGGAGCCGCAGTAGAGGGATGAAGGAGCCACATGCAGCTCCAGAACCGTAGGTTGCTGACCCCTGGTTCTCCTACTTGAGCAAGGGGCTGGACTAGAAGACCTCCAAGGTCCCTTGGAGGTGGTGACCCTATTCTATTCATACTTAGGGGATGAAAACCTCTCTGTCCAATAGAGTATATGCCTATTGGAAATGTCTCTGTGTCTTACAGAGCGAATATTGTGGCGGGGGGGAGGGGGGTTTGGGTGGCGCTGATCAGCTATTCTAGGCGGTAGATGGCAAACAGGCCATGGCAAAGGCAGAAGCAGGTGTTTTTTTTCTTGTTTTCCTCCTCTAAACCTAATGTGTGTCTTATAGTCCGTAAAATATGGTATTTACACCTCTGTGACCTAGTCCAGCATTCTTGCAGCGGCTTCCATGACATGGAACGTGTAGTCTTGGTTGATCTCAGATTTCCCCTTAAGGGGTACACACTGAGCATGAACTAGCTTAGATGTTTCGTGAGCAGACAGGCAGTGTTTGTGGAAGGGAGAGAAACTTAAGTCACCCGAGTAAAACTGCTTAGAGGAGAAAGGAAGGGGTCAGGGTTCCAAGTAGCATCCAAAATTAAATCAGAGTCCGAGGCAGAGGATTCCTCAAAGTTCCAATTGATTAAGAGAGCCATGTTGGCACATCTGGGGAAACCCCGAATCTGAAAGCTTCCCGGTTTTCCCCACCCAGTTGAAAGTTCAAGATCTTGCCCCCCCCCCCCCCCCCCAAGCCCATCACATGCTCCAATCTTCCATTGCCACGCTGGCAGCTTCCATCCATCCAGTTCCGGTCAGGTGCAGAGGTGCGAAGACAAAGGATGACCTTGGCTTTCTAGAAAGGAATTTTGTTTTGGCTACATAGCATCTCACTCCATGCAATCCCACCTCCCATTTTCCCACCATAGAAAATGCATAGTAGAATAATAGAATGTGCGACAAGCCAAAGAGCCAAAAGTAAAGATGGCTGCAGGCCTGACGGAGGGAGAGAAAGGAGAGAGGGGGAAGGAAGAGAGGAAGGGGAAAAGAAAGAGACAGGTTTGAGGAAGGGAGGGAGGGAAAGAAGGAAGAAAAGGGAGGGAAGGAAGGAGAAAGGGGAGGGAAGGAGGAAGGGGGGAAGCAAGGAAAGGAGAAAGGGAGAGAGAAAGGAAGAAGGAAAGAAAGGACAAGAGGGAAGGAAGTAAAGGAGGGAGGGAAGAAGATGTCTTCCTTGAATAAACTGACCGCAGCTGCTGTTCATTCTGACCTTTAATTCTGTGTTGCCAGGCACAAAGTGTTTAAAAAACAATTAAATCTGTTATTTTGAGAGTCCAATTGAGACAATAATTCTGCTCCCCGGGCTCCATTCTCTTTAGCATCCAGTCGGAAGTGTCCTTCGAAGGCGCTTACGGGAACCTCAAGCGCCTGTACGACAAGGCAGCCAAAATGTATCACCAGCTGAAGAAAAGCGAGGCCCGGAAGTTGTCCTCAAGCAAAAAAAGGTGAGAAGGCAGCCCCCTCCCCCCTCCCCGGAGGCCCTCAAGGATGACTCGCCACCCTGGCGGCATTCAAAGGCGGACGC
The DNA here is from genome assembly GCF_964273705.1 of Natrix helvetica. Classification (NCBI taxonomy): domain Eukaryota; kingdom Metazoa; phylum Chordata; class Lepidosauria; order Squamata; family Natricidae; genus Natrix; species Natrix helvetica. The sequence goes on from NC_138563.1 coordinate 8,365,656, forward strand.
AAACTGGATATGGCCAGTCAGTAATTGGATGAACAGCTCCTGCTGTAGTTGGGCCCTGAAGACGGTCGATCCAGCCCAAACCTATTTAAATCTGCCATTCTTTAACTCTCTTTCATGGCTGAAGACACCGCTGGGGGTGGATGGTGGGGGTGACAATAATTTTCCATTTAACCTCAATAGTAGAAGGCAAGGAGTTTTTTTAGCAATAAAACTGCCACCAACAAATAACTTTTACAATCTTAACACATTTTGCCGATATTACGTAGCTGGAGTCATAGAAATGTGTTGTCATTTGGATCAGACACACACATATTATATATATATGTGCATTTTTTTAAAGCCAGAAAACCCCAAAGCACAATGGATATGCTTCAATGTTGACTGAAGACAATAATCAAAAGGTCTTTATGGGAATCCGCATTTTCCTTTAGCAAACATAGCGTAGCTCCAAAAACAATCGGCACAATACAAGAAACACTTAGAATCAGTCACACGTTAACATTATTATACATTTGGTTTAAATTACGACTAGCCCCACTATAAAAATAACTGGGGGACTCTTTTGTAAATGACTCACCTGTTTTCTTAATTACATTCTCCAGGTGCAAAGACATTAAAAGGTTACTGGTCAGCTTCATGTATTTACAGAGCCTCTTTCAGCCAAAGAGTAGGTAAGTCTCCCCTGTGAAACCTCCTATTTAAGAAAAGTTTCAATGGTGGCCTTCCTTGGTGGGAGCACTAGGGCTGCTCTGCGCTGGAGGAGGCTTCTGTGCCCCTGCATGGCTAACAGCTGTCACTCTAATAGCAATAGCACTTAGACTTAAATACCACTTCACAGTGCTTCCCAAGCCTCTCTAAGCCGTTTACAGAGTCAGCCTCTTGGCCCCCCAACAATCTGAGTCCTCATTTTACCCACCTCGGAAGGATGGAGGGCTGAGTCAACCTCGAGCCGGTCAGGATCGAATTCCTGACCGTGGGCAGAGTTTGCTTGCAATTCTGCGTTCTAACCGGAAGGAAGGGGGAGGGGAGGCAATAGCAATAGCCCTTAGACTTATATCCCGCTTCACGGTGCTTTCCAACCCTCTCTAAGCGGTTTACAGAGTCAGTCTCTTGCCCCCAACCATCTGTGTCCTCATTTTACCCACCTCGGAAGGACGGAAGGCTGAGTCAACCTTGAGCCTGGTGAGATTTGAACTGCCCAATTGCAGGCAGCCGGCAATCAGCAGAAGTAGCCCTGCAGTACCGCACTCTCACCACTGCGCCACTGCGGCTCAATAAATTAGATGCCATATGCTATTAATGGTATCCTGTGTCAGACCTGCCCCAGTTTGATCCCTTGGGAAGAAAAACTCGACTTCCCTTTGGTTTTAACGAAAAATACTTTTATTAACCAACCCGACGTCGCCGAGATGTTTTGAGAAAGACTGAGTCTTTAGCCTGGTGGTCTTGCAGTTGTAGGGGGTTGTGTGGGTGGGGGTGTTCTGACCAACCTTGTGTGCTGTGGGCTCTTTGTTCAAATGCTGTGGGCCCCGTTTCAAGATTGTCTCCTCTGACAGATTCGAGACATTGGCTTATTGTGACTTTGCTGTGAGGGCCCTGGCCAGCTTCTCACACCTTCCCCGTCTCTCTCCCTGGCTGAGTTTCCTGTCAGGGTTCCAAAGAGCACCCAAAATTAATTCAGAGTCAGAGGCAAAGTATTGCTCAAGGTTCCAATTGATTAAGAGAGCCATGTTGGTACATCTGGGAAAACCCGAGTCTGAAAGCTTCCCTGTTTTCCCCACCCAGTTGAAAGTTCAAGATCTTGCCCCCACACCCACAAGTCCATCCCATGGTCCAATCTCCCACTGCCACGCTGGCAGCTTCCACCCACCCAATTCTGGTCAGGTGCAGAGGTGCCAAGACAAAGGATGACCTTGGCTTTCTAGAAAGAATGTTGTTATGGCTACATATCATCTAACTCCATACAATTCCCCCCTCCAATTTTCCCACCATAGAAAATGCATAGCAGAATAATAGAAAGTGTGGCAGGCCAAAGATCCACCAGAAAAGATGGCCTGACATTTCCTACACAATTATGGCTGCCTCTTGGTTGCGACAAAACCTCCGCGCTTTGATCCTCTGCACTTTTCTCTCTCCTCAGTTGTGCCGACTCGGAGCTGACCTCTCTCTGCCAGTCGGTCCTGGAGGAATTGAACCTCTGCCTTTTCTACCTGCCCTCTTCGCCCCACCCGAGCTCCACCACGGAGGAGGAGGAGGAGTGGGAGAACAGCTGCTCCTTCCTGCCAGACCTGCTCATCTTCCGCATGATTGTCATTTGCCTGATGAGCGTCCACAGCCTCAAGAGGGCAGGTAAGGGGCACAGCTGGCAGGTTCAGAGCCAGGAGGCTCTGGGTTCCAGATCACTACCCTCTGGGTTACGACTGTGTTTCCCCAAAACAAGACCCTGTCTTATTTTATTTTTTTACCACCCCCCCAAAAAAAGCACTGTCAGGATTCCAAATAGCATCCAAAATAAAATAAGATTCCAAGGCAAGAGGTTCTTCAAAGTTCCAATTGATGAAGAGAGCCATGTTGGCACATCTGGGAAAACCCGCATCTGAAAGCTTCCCGGTTTTCCACGCCCTGTTGAAAGTTCATGAACTTGCCCCCCCACACCCACAAGCCCATCCCATGGTCCAATCTCCCACTGCCATGCTGGCAGTTCCACCTATCCAGTTCCGGTCAGGTGCAGAGGTGCGAAGACAAAGGATGACCTTGGCTTTCTAGAAAGAATGTTGTTATGGCTACATATCATCTAACTCCATACGATCCCCCCCTCCTGTTTCCCCACCATAGAAAAGGCATAGTACCCTGGCAGCTTTCACCCATCCAGTTCCGGTCAGGTGCAGAGACAAAGATGACCTTGACTTTCTAAGAAGAACGTTGTTATGGCTACACATCATCCAACTTCATATAACCCCCCCCCTCCTGTTTTCCCACAATAGAAAGTGTGGCAGGCCTGAAGTCCCAAAAGAAAAGATGGCTTGCAGGTCTGACAGGCACCAGGTCTTATTTTCGGGGGAGGTTGTCCACTGGCTCACCTCACTTGCGAGCTTCTTTTCATTGTCAAGAGGCCTTCGGGAACTTCTTCTGCAACTGGCAAGGCTTTCCTGAAGGCCTCTGCAGCCCATAACAGAGCTCCGGATCAGTGGTGGGTTGCAGGCGGTACGGGCATACCGGAGCCTGCCCCGAGCACCGGATACCGTTTCGGTACGATGCTCCGGAAGGCTCAACCGCCTGCCCGAGCTCCTTACCGGTCTTTTAAGGCTTCCGCGCACGGCCCGTACAGCGGCTGCGCAGTGCTCCGCTGAGCAGGTGGAGCATCGCGAAGGTGCGAAGACGCATGTGGATGCCGCCACACCCGTTCCAACTGTACCGGTTGGAACAGGATCCGTAACCCACCACTGCTCCGGACTCTGTTTTCAGCTGCAGAGGCCTTTAGGAAGGCCTCGCTGGCTGCAGAAGAAATGGGCCAGCAAGGCAGGTGTCGGATGTGCGAGGCCTGGCTGCAACTGTCCAAAGATAAGTAATAAGGCAGCTCCAACCCCCCCCTCCCCATTCCCCACCCTATCTTAATTTTTATTCGTGCACCCCGGAGTGGGTGGGGTCTTAATTAAGGCTCATTTTGGGTGCACATGTAAAAATCCCACTAGGGCTTATTTTGGGGGGCAGGTCGTATTTTCAGGGAAACATGGTATAAAGAAAATTTTCCTTCCACCCGCTCGGGTATTGTCAGTTTCCCCAGAGGAAACCTGCTTGTAATGGGCTTTCCTGATTTCCTCTTCCACAGGTCAGTCTTGACTAACCACAATTCCCCGACTGACCATTCAAAGTTTCAGCGGCTATGAAAAAAGGACCATTTTTCACACTTACACCCATTGCAGCCTCCCCAGGATTGTGTGATCAAAATTTAGATGCTTGGCAACTGGCTTGTATTTATGACGGTCGCTGAGTCCCAGAGGGTCGTGGGATTCCCTTCGGTGACCTTCTGGCAAGCCAAGTCAGTGACCACTTGGCCCCTGGTCCATATTTAGGACGGTTCTTCCGACAAGCAAAATTAATGGGGGGGGGGGTCAGATTTAACATAACAACCGCAGCGACTCACTTAACAAATGTGGCAAGAAAGAACGTAAAATGGAGCAAAACTCACATAACATAACTCTCTTTAACAGCAAAAATCGGGGGCTGAATTGTGGTCGTAAATCAAGGACTACCTGTATTGCTAAAAAGTGCTCAGTGCAGCACATAATACCTGTCTATGGAGATGCTCCATCATCCAGGTGACGGGTGCCCCAAAAGTGCTTTTCCAAAACGCCAATGGACTTCCTTGATTTTTTTATTTCCTTGAAATATTTTGCTTCTTGTCCAAGAAACTTCTTCAGTTCTGACTTCTCTTCAGTCAGAACTGAAGAAGTTTCTTGGATGAGAAGCAAAACGTTTTCAAGGGAAAAGAAAAAGACCCCCCCCCCCAAAAAAAACCTCCAGAAAGAAAGAAAACTCATATCAATATTCAGTCCTTAAACTTACATCTAATCTATGCAGGAATCTGTTGCTCCATCTTCCCATTTTTTGGAATATAAAGGCATTTCAAAACTTGGGAATGTCAAGAATTCCATACATTCATTCCTGTTGTGGTTTAGCTAACATGGGCAGCCAACCTGTTCTGACTGAAGCTTCCCAAGAGCCTGAAGCAAACTCCTCGTCCTGACAAAAAACCCTTTTATTAATTTGCTGTGAATTCTGCTCCTTCACACCCAGCAAAGTCTTTCGAGGGAGGATTTACAGTCACAGACCTTCTCTGGCTTGGAGAGCTGCCAGGCTGATATCTGCACAGAGAGGGACTTCTCCAGGTGCCGTCCACCAGACAGTGTCGGGGGGCGGCGCCTAGGAGCAGAGCCTTCTCTGTGGCGGGCCCAGCCCTGTGGAATGACCTCCCCCCCGGATATCAGGAGTACCTCTGACCTCCGCTCCTTCCGTGCAAAGCTCAAGACCCACCTTTTCCAAGTAGCTGGCCTGGCTCAACCATAGTTTGATCATATCGCTCCTGACGGGTTTTTTAATCTTGTAATTTTAATTAGGGGATTTTAAATTACAATCTTAATTCTACTTCTATTTATCTGTCTACCTCCTCCACGTAGACGTCTATGTTTATGTGTATGTACTGTCTATATTTGTATTTTATGTGTTTTTATTGTACGCCGCCCCGAGTCCTTCTGGAGAGGGTGCGGCTAACAAATAAAATTTTATTATTATTATTATTATTACAAAATTTGGCCAGGAGTCTCGGAGAGTCACAAACCGATTAAGCGAACTAATGGTCTCCTGCAAACTCCACTCCCCTTTTGCTCCTCTTTTATTTCCTCTGGGGCCCTTCATCATCCACCTCTGGCCTTCCTCCCAAGTCGATCCTTGTTCTTTAGCTGCTCCCTTCGTCTGGCAACTCTGCGCATGCAAACACTGGGAACAGGCTCCGGTTGTTCCTCTGCCTCACTGATGTCTGACTCTGAAGGCAGCTGATAACTGTCGGACGGCCCTGGCCCCCACTCTGCCTCTGACACAGAGCCCTCATCAGAGCCTTCCCCAGGACTGGCCCAGGTTCCTCCCCAACCCTCCTCACTGTCCGAATCGGCTGCCAGCTCCACTGGCAGGCCACAGGCTGCTTGATAATAATAGCATGTTAATTGGTTTTAATGTTTGTTTGTTTTTAGCTGTTTATATTTTAGCTTGTATGTAACTGTCAGCCACTCAAGAGTTACCCTGTGGAAGTCTGGGGTGGCCAATACGTTTTATATAAATGAATCAATGTTAAAGCAGAACGTGGATTGTTATTTTGTACAGTTGGGGCCTTGTGTGTTCTTTTGAACCGAGTTGTTGCCCTTCCTGAGTCCAGCTCGTAACTCTGGCCGCTTCTCATTTCCTCTGCAGGCTCCAGACAGTACAGTGCAGCCATTGCCTTCACCCTGGCACTCTTTTCACACCTGATTAACCACGTCAACATCCGCCTGCAGGCCGAGTTGGAAGAAGGAGAGAACCCAGTGCCAGCCTTCCAGAACGACGGCACCGGTAAGGACACGGGTTCCCTGGAGAGCTTCACTTTGGGCGGCTCATCTCTTGATCCTGGGGGCAAAGCGGGTGGGGTCAGACGAGAGCCCTTCCCTGAACCCAGCTCTTTAGGAGCCATGCACGGAGACGTTACCAACACAGTTAGTTGACTAACAGGTTGTGTTTCTCGGTGCTAAAGGCAACCTATTTGTTTCTTTTCATTAGCTGCCACCTTTATTATAATTTTTATAAACCACTCAAGGCAGAGAACATATCTACTGTATTTTGGGGAGTATAAGACGCATCTCCCCCCCCCCCCCCCAAAAGAGGGTGACAATTTGGGTGCATCTTATACACCAAATATAACCCCACTCACCAGAGGCCAAAAACGCCAGGCATGGCGGGAGCGATAGCCTGTGGCAACCCCTGCAGCCTAGAGCAGCTGATTGGGGGTATTTGGGCAGTCCGATCCACCCGCCCATCAGCTGTGCTGAATCAGGCTGCCATAAGTGCTGAAGCTGACCTGGCTGGTCAGAGTTTGCAGCAACAATCACATTCAGAAAGCACAGTAACTGATTCAGCAGGATTCAAAAAAATAATAATAATATACAATGCATTACCAAAAGCAGGTTTTCCAAGGCAGCAGTAAATACAAGCAAAAAACAAGCAGTTTCACTTTCAGTTCTCAGCTAAGCCAGGCTCCTTCCTGTCTCCTTGTTGCTCACACAGCAAATTTCAGAGTCCAAATAGCCCTCATTGGCTGACTTAGTTGCTATGCCTATTCCAGCCACTCTTCAATGGCTGACCTGTTGCCATGGCCTATTCCAGTTCATGAATGTATTCACAACTTCTGGTGGCAAGCTGTTCCACTGGTTAATTGTTCTCACTGCCAGGAAGTTTCTCCTCTGTTCCAGGTTGCTTCTCTCCTTGATTAGTTTCCTTTTGGGAAGGCCAAGAGGGCAGGGTGGGCCTCACTCCGAGGGACGGGATGTGCCAGAGGGTGGACGCCAGGGCAGAAAAAGCTCTTCTCCCTGGACCACTCCGGCCGGAGTCCTTGACCAATAGGGTCTGTATTAGGTCCCTTCTGCCAGAATGATTGATGGCTCAGTTCGGGGGCTGTGTGAAGTGGGGGGCAAGGTCCATTGTGTCTCTGGGGTTTTGAGCTGCAGCTGCCTTTGGCTCTCCTTGCAGAGGGCCCCGAGGCTCAGGAGACGGCAAACTCAGTCAAGAGAGAAACGGAAGCTGACCCGGCTGGTCACCGGGCCCCGGGGGAGTCACGGCAGAACGACAGCCAAAAGGGCAAGAAGTACTCCCGCCTTTCTTGCCTGCGCCGTCGCCGCCGGGCCCAGAAGCTGGACGAGAGCGACCTGAGCGAGGGCTTCGACTCGGATTCCAGTCCGGAGTCCACCAAAGCCAGCGGCGCCTCGGAGACGGGCTCCGAGAAGAGCGATGAGGAAGCCGAGGCGGCCTTTGACATGGAGACTGATTCCGACATGAACAGCCAGGAGTCCCGCTCGGATCTGGAGGACATGGAGGAGGAGGAGGCGGCTGAGGCAGAGACCAAAGGGGGAGGCGGGGGAGGCCAGCCTCCGGGTATCAAGAACGGGACCAGGGGAGCCCCGGACTTTGTGGCAAGCGAAGGGGGTCGGCCGCAGGACTTGAAAACCCCCGGCCTGCCCAAGACTGACCCTCCGGAGCCCGTGGCCAATGGGCCAGGCTCCTTGGGCGGCAGCGAGGCCAGCATCGCCAGCAACCTGCAGGCCATGTCCACGCAGCTCTTCCAGACCAAGCGGTGCTTCCGGCTGGCCCCCACTTTCAGCAACGTCCTTCTCAAGCCGGGCTGTGGGCCGCCCGCCCCGAAGGAGGCGGCAGGAGATGGCAAGCCGTGCGTCAATGGGGACGTGGAGAGGTCCGTTGCACCTGAGCCAGGTGAGCTGCAAAGAGTTGGTTGGGGAAGAGAGAGACGGAGGGGCAGGGAAGGAAAGGGGAAAGCTGGGTGTCCTCCCCCACCCCTACAGCTTTGGAATGTTTGCAGATTGTGTCAACACAGGGAAGTGACCCGTTATCTGCTACATTTCCCATGGGCTCGATCTCCATCTTCGCTGATCTTTTACGCTGTCCCGAATCGGGTCAGTGTCGGGAGTCAGCATCCCGCCCAGCACCCCAACTGCAGGGGTAGCTGATGTATTTTAAGGGAGATTCGGGTTAATTTCAGAGTTCCAAATAGCATCCAAAATTAAATCGGAGTCCAAGGCGAAGGATTCCTCAAAGCTCCAATTTATTAAGAGAGCCTTGTTGGCACATCTGGGGAAACCCGAATCTGAAAGCTTCCCGGTTTTCCCCACCCAGTTGAAAGTTCAAGATCTTTTCCCCTACACCCACAAGTCCAATCTCCCACTGCCATGCTGACAGTTCCACCCATCCAGTTCCAGTCAGCTGCAGCGGTGCAGAGACAAAGGATGACCTTGGCTTTCTAGAAAGAATGTTGTTATGGCTACACATCATCTAACTCCGTATGATGCCCCCTCCCGTTTTCCCACCATAGAAAAGGCATAGTAGAATAACAGAAAGTGTGGCAGGCCAAAGACCCCAAAGAAAAGATGGCTGCAGGCCTGACACTGGGTTTATCTGCCTCTCGGGCTGAAAATTCCCAGTATAGGCCCATTATAAAACTGGGCACAAATCTCTTAAGACAGTGAAGGCGAACCTTTTCAGCGCTGGAAACCCGGAATCTGCGTGCATGCACCTGCCAGCTGGTGTCCGCGTGGCCGGAGCACCGGAAACCCGAAGAGCAGCTGGCTGGCGTGCACATGCCTGTTTTTGGCTATTTTGCAGCTGTTTTTGTGGCCATTTTGTGGCCGTTTTCCGACTCTCCAGTGCCCACAAAGACCAGCTGGTGACAGCGCGCATACCCACAGAGGGGGCTCTGTGTATCACCTCTGGCATTGTTCCATAGTTTTGCCATCAGGGCTCTTAAGACTTCTATAAATGGGTGGGTGTCTCTGTACAGGAGCTTAGTCCTCGAATTACAGTGGTTCTTTCAGCACTGAGAAAAGTGACTTACGGCCGTTTTTCACCCTTACCACCTTTGCAGCCTCCCCGTGGTCACCTGATCCGAATTTAAATGCCTGGGGACTGACTCACATTTATGACCGTTGTTACGTCCCAGGTCATGTGATTCCCCTGACAAGCAACGGGGAAGCCAGGTTCCCTTCGTGTGGCTAACTTAACTGCAGCGATTCACTTAACAACCGTTGTAAAATGGAGCTAAACTCCGTTAACAAATGCCTCACTCCTAGCAACAGGAATCGGGGGCTTGATAACGGCCGTAAATTGAGGACTGCCTGTATTTGGCTTCTAATCCCATAATCCAGTGATGCTAAACCTTTTCGGCACAGTTGCAAGGAAACGTCCCGTGCGCATGTGCGCTTCTCAGGGCCGCGCTCTGGAGAAGCCAAACTTCCGGGTACTAGCACGTGTGGCCCCCCCCCCCCCCCCGATCAGCTGGCTGTCGTGCACGCACAGGCCAGTTTTCGGCACTGCCCCGTGCGTGTAAAGGACAGCTAATTGTCGCACGCTAGAAACCCGGAAGATTAAAAGGGCAAGGCTGCACCCTCCCGGAGACACAGCTTCATGTGCCACTTTGGACACGCATTCCACAGGTTCGCCATCACGGCCATGATCCCTTGGCTGCCCACTCCCCGCCATGGAAGGGGGCTGTCCCGCTCTTTTCCGGTCCTGCCGTCCTTTGCCCCTTGCTGAGTTCTCCGACCTCTTGAGGGTTTTAACAATCCCTGATCTTTCCCTGTTCTGAGACGATGTTTCCGAGTCGGAAGAGAGCATCTCCAGCAGCCGATCCTGCCGGAACGAGCGCTCGCTCCAAGAGAAGCTGGAGATTATAAGTGGCGAAGGGTTGCTGCCGACGGTCAAGGTGTTCCTGGACTGGCTGAGGACAAACACCGACCTTATCATCATGTGCGCGCAGGTGAGTGGCTCTCGTCTCCTGCAAAAGCCTCTCTTCCCCTCTCTTTGGCCGCCTTGGGTTCTAATGTCCCTAAGGCAACTGGACTTTCTGGTTTTTCTTTGAAGACATTTCGCTTCTCATCCAAGAAGCTTCTTCAACTCTGACTGGACGGTGGGGAAGGGAAGGATTTATATTCCTTGCAGACAGCTGGTCATTTGCATCCTTTTAGATGGTCAATGAGGCCACTTGGAGGTTTATTTGTGTCTTCTTTAAAGACATTTTGCTTCTCATCTAAGAAGCTTCTTCGACTCTGACTGGATGGTGGGGAAGGGAAGGATTTATCCTCCTCGCAGACAGCTGGTCATTTGCATCCTTTTAGAGGGTCGTTGAGGCCACTTGGAGATTTATTTGTGTCTTCTTTAAAGACATTTCGCTTCTCATCCAAGAAGCTTCTTCAACTCTGACTGGACGGTGGGGAAGGGAAGGATTTATATTCCTTGCAGACAGCTGGTCATTTGCATCCTTTTAGAGGGTCATTGAGGCCACTTGGAGGTTTATTTGTGTCTTCTTTAAAGACATTTTGCTTCTCATCTAAGAAGCTTCTTCAACTCTGACTGGACGGTGGGGAAGGGAAGGATTTATATTCCTTGCAGACAGCTGGTCATTTGCATCCTTTTAGAGGGTCGTTGAGGCCACTTGGAGGTTTATTTGTGTCTTCTTTAAAGACATTTCGCTTCTCATCCAAGAAGCCTCTTCAGCTCTGACTGGACGGTGGGGAATGGAAGGATTTATCCTCCTTGCAGGCAGCTGGTCATTTGCATCCTTTTTAAATTGTCATTGAGGCCACTTGGAGGTTTTGTCTGTGTCCTCAGAATCACCTGGCAAATGGTTTCCATAGTCTGCAATTTTTTTCATTTTTAAAAAACATAAATATCATCCTGGCAACATTTCTACATCGTTAAAGCATCCGTTATACTCCTTCTATCCGTACACGTATACCTTTATATATCAATATCTATACGTATATATCTATTTTTGCACATTTTCATCTACATATAGTTATTTATATTTATATTTCCTTTATTCCTATTACTCTTTCCATGTACGTATTTCTATACAATGCGTCTTATATCCTTCTATGTACGTACATTTCTCTTATACTTCTTATTCAGTACTATTTTATATACAATCTATCTTACATTCCCCCCTTTCTTAATTCTGCAGTTTTATGATTATTTTCTAATTTCTTAATCTCCCCCCTCCCCTTTATTGCTTTCTTATTCTTTGCCTCTTTCCTCTAGCCATTTGTACCATAAATTCCATACTGAGTAATACTCAGATTCTTCTTTGTCTTTTATTTCTTTTGTGAGTCTGTCCATTTCCTTTCGGCTTTCTCTCTCTCTCTCAGGAGGAGCTCTGGGTTAAAAGCCACATTATTGGGGGCTCTGAAGGACTTCCCAATAATTCGATGCTCTGGCACAGGGGTCCCCAAACTTGGCAACTTTAAGACTTGTGGACTTCAGCTTGGCTGGAGAATTCTGGGAGTTGAAGTTCACAAGTCTTAAAAGTTGCCATTTTTGAAGACCTCTGCTCTAGCATTCGGAAGAAACAAACCTCGCGGTTGAAGCAAAGACTTGGAACGCCTTGCTGAGACCTCTAAAGCCCCTGGAGGGGGGGGTCCTCCAATATCCAAACTTCCCTGTTTTTTGTGTCCCCACCTTTTCCAGCTGATGGCGCAGGAGGGTCCAGGAGTGGCTTGTTCAATCCTTATTTGCCCAAGAGACTGAGTCAGAATTTAAACCACACCTCCAGCTTCCCCTGCTGATATCCAATTCCGACTCAGTCTTGCCCGAAAAGAGATGTAAAAACTTTTGCTTAATTGGTTTTCTTTCCTAGAATAGTTTTTTTTTCTTCATTTCTGTCCATTAATTTGATGTCGCTATTGGATGGAAGGTGTTTGAACTTGGCTCACAGGTTCTTTCTTTCCACCTGATTGTGTTAGAGTAACAAATTGTATGGGCCAGATCCTGCTGGAGGTCCCAGGTTCCTCGCAGGCAAGCTACTGGCTGGGCCGGCCATTGGAGTCCATTGCGGCTCCGTTTAACTTGCTTCCGATTACTGGCTCATGAGCGGGCCAGGGAGGTTGCCCTGCGTTGCCGTTGGCTCTCAAGGGCTGCAGCGGGCGGACATCGAGGCTGCAGGTGCGAGGAGCGCGTGTGTGACATGCCGGCATTCCTGCATAGCTGCAAACGGTCTGGAACGACATGAGAGCGCGATCAGCGCTGACCTAAGACTTGTGGAGGGCTGCGCAGCCGACCCGATGATCTCAGGGCCGTTTGCTCACCCGCACCATTGGTTTTATCCGGAGGTTTCTCCCTCATGAGTATGGGGCCCTGGGGGCGGCCATTTTTTGGGAGAGCTTCTTGGGTGGCGTCCATCTTGGGAAGGTCCTCGTGGTGGTGGCCATTATGTTAGTGGCCATGAGGCGGTGGCCATTTTGTTGAACCTCCGGGAGGAAGTAACATAATCAGCGGCCACTTTGTTTCCCCTTTTTCTCTGCCACGAGGCTCATTGCGAGGCTTACTTCCAGAAGAGCCACATGTGACCATCTACCAGACTGTTGCATTTGGGAGCGATCATAGATTCCTCCTCCGGCATGGTGTTCTTGTCCCAGGATCGTAAGGCTAGCCTGGTGAAACTGGTCAACCAGGTACAGAGAGAATGGCGTGTACCCATAGTTACCTTATCCCAGTTGTTGGGGAAGTTGATTTCATGCATAGATCTTGTTCCATGGGCGAGGCTCCATGCTAGAACCCTCCAGTGGTTCTTGCTCCCGTACCAAAGGAGCAAGCGTAGCGCCTCGTCTTTTCAGGTTCGAGTACTCCCCCACGTGAGGCTCTCCCTGAGGTGGTGGGTTTCTCCAGCGCTAGCCAGAGGGTGTGGTTTCAGGGAGCCGGACAGACTTACCCTGACCACAGACGCGAGCCTTTATGACTGGGGGGCATTGTTGGGGTGTGTTGGGCTGCCCAGGGTTGGTGGTCCCCTCGGGACCTTACACATAACATAAACTGGCTGGAGTTGCGTGCTACTCATCTGGCCTTTCGACACTTTCAGGCCCTTGTAGAGCAAAGACACATCCTACTCCTGACGGACAACGTGGCCACGAAGGCGCATGTAAACAGGCAGGGGGGGGGGGTAACTCCAGAGCCCTCTGGGTGGAATCTCAGCGCCTGGGCCATTGGGCGGAGAGGCACCTGTTGTCCATCAAAGCAGAGCACATATCCAGAGACGCCAATCATCAGGGGGACTGGCTCAGCAGGGCCACGGTGGACCAGACGGAGTGGCAGCTGGAACCAGAACTGTTCGAGGAGATCTGCAGGAGATTCGGACGGCCAGTGGTAGACCTCTTCGCGTCTCCGGAAAATGCCCAGCTCCCCAGGTTTTTCACGCGGTTCCCGACTCGGGGAGCGGAGGGGAGCAGTGTCCTATGCAGCAGGTGGCCCCCGGGTCTGCTTTATGCGTTCCTCCCCTCCCACTGATTCCACGGGTGTTGGGGAAGATAGTGATGGAAGAGGCGGAGGTAATCATGGCCGCCCCATATTGGTCACGCAGTCCTTGGTTCGCGGACCTTTAAGGTCTGTCCATTGCCAAATCCTGGAGAATCCCGCAGGAGAAGATATCCCTACGCCAGGGGGTCCGAAGCCGCAATGGCTCCAGTTGACCACCTGGGATTTGAGAGGGAGATCCTGGGAGAGGCTAGTTTCTCTTCACAGGTGATACGAACCATCGTGGCCCGGCCATGACCAGGATTTATAACGCCACTTTTTGTACTTGCTGCCGTAAGGCACATGTGGACCCCAAACGTCCCTCGCTCCCAAATATCCTGGATTTCCTTCAGGATGGGCTCGATAGGGGGTTGGCCCATAACACACTTCGGAGATAGGTCTCGGCCCTGTTGACTGTCCTGGTCTTGGACGGCCGGGAGAGCCTGGGCCGTCATCCGGTGGTGAAGAGGTTTCTACAAGGGGCAGCAAATCTTCGGCCCCCGGTAGTTCACAGGTTCCCATCTTGGGATTTGTCCACGGTCCTCCTGGCCCTAGTGGATCCTCCTTTTGAACCGCTGAGGACTGTGTCCTTACAGTTCCTCACATTAAAGGTGGTTTTCCTAGTCGCCATCACGTCGGCTAGGAGGATTTCAGAGTTAGGTGCCCTCTCTGTCAGGGAAGACCTTTGTATTTTCCAGCCTAAAACAGTGGTTCTGAGGCTTGATCCCGCTTTTATCCCCAAGATAAACTCCTACTTTCATAGGGCTCAGGAGCTAATTTTGCCGGACTTCTGTCCCAGCCCCTCTCAGACAGGAGAAATCCTGGCACAAGCTGGTCGTGCGGAGGGACCTCCGTATTTACATAAAGAGAACGACGCCCTACAGAAAAACGGAGGCGTTGTTTGTCTCTTTCCAGCCTTCTGCCATGGGTTCACAGGTGTCCTCTTCTACTATTGGACGCTGGTTGCGAGCTTGTATTGCCAGCGCTTATGAGGCGAGGGGCAAGCCGGTGCCGCAGGGGATAACGGCTCATTCAACTAGGAGTACGGCCACCACGACCGCGTGGAGCACTCAGGCTCTGATCGGAAATGTTTGTAGCGCTGCGACGTGGGTTTCCCCCTCACCTTTCATTAAGCACTATAGATTGGATGTGTTCGCATCTGCGGAGGCATCATTTGGGCGTAGGGTGCTGCAAGGAGTACATGCTCCCTCGGGTACCACGCACCAGTGAGTTCCCGCCGTAGGGACTGCCGCTTTGGTATGTCCCATCCTGGACCCTCCTGCGCCATCAGCTGGAGAAGGAACGTTGGTCCTACCTGAACCTTCTCTCAGCGTGGCGCAGGGCGGTCCAGGTCCCACCCTAGTTACTGTTTTTGGTTAGGTCCGGATCCCCGGGGGCTACTAATGTTGCAGGCAGGGCCTTGTTCTTCTTTCGTTTCTCTACTTGGAGCTGCGCCTCATCAGAATTGGATATCAGCAGGGGAAGCTGGAGGCAAGGCTTAAATTCTGACTCAGTCTCTTGGGCAAATAAGGATTGAACAACCTACTCCTGGACTGCTGCGCCATGCTGAGAAGAACGTTCAGGTAGGACCAACGTTCCTTCTCTCCTTGCAGAGTTCCCAGAGTTTATGGAATCGGCTTTCGGTCCTCCTGAACCTGCTTCCTTCAGCGGCAGATCTGCAAGATTCAGGTAACCCTTGTACGAAATTCTCTTTTTCTTCTTTCCTTATTTCTCTCCCCCACCCTCCCCTCTGAATATGTATGTGAGGAAAATATCCCAGATATATTTTCTACATATCAAAAAAATGGCCAAGCAGACTATGATCAACAAAAAGCATCTAGTTTATTACACTTGCGCAAGTGGATTCCCACACAAATGGGAATAGCTGCTAGGTACATAGGCGCACCTTAAATATACAAAATGATGTATCCCATGCGTCATAACTTGGATACAAAAATAGAGTTGCGTGCAAAAAGTACAATGTGAAAAATACATGGAAATTCCCCAAATGTTCTGAAAAACCCAGGTAAATCCCAGTAACATCCGTGTTCAGAAAGCCCCAAAAGACCTCGCTTTCCCAGAACTAAGCAATAAGATCATTACCGGCTTCCTGCAAAACATCTCCTGTTCCAACCCATCAGGCTATTTCTGGTCAGGTCTTTCTTCCCTCTAGGCTCTGTGGTTGATGGACTCCCTTCATATATAGAACGGGTCAACTCATAACATTGCCATGGTGAGGAAAGGGGTGGGGGGAGCTCATTCCAGGCATACTTTCGGCTAGAGTCGGATCTCAGATTACCGCAGCAGGCTTGTGAGTTGTGCACCTCTTTGGCGAATGTGATTTATGACACAGACTGAGGGCAGGGAAGGAACAGGGGTAAAGTTCAGCTTTAATTCAAATGAGGCTCAGATCTGACTGCAATAAGGTCTTGCCAAAATGGTGCTCCTAATAAATGACTAGTTTTCTTTTGAAACTTGGCTCGAGGTTCATGAATTAATTAGGGCATCTTTCGGAAACCTGGCAGAATGGTTGCAGGAACTGGGCCTAGTCTAGGGAAGAGAAGGACTAGGGGAGACAGGAGAGCATCTTCCAATATTTGAGGGGCTGCCACAGAGAGGAGGAAGGGGGTCAAGCTATTCTCCAAAGCACCTTTGAAGGCCAGACAAGGAATAACGGATGGAAACTGACCAAGGAGAGATTCAACCTGGGAATAAGGAGGAATTTTCTGACAGTGAGAACAATCAACCCATGGAACAGAAGTTGCCTTTGGAAGTTGTGGGAGCTTCATCCCTGGAGGCTTTCAAGAAGAGACAGGACTGCCCTCTGTCAGAAATGGTGTAGGGTCTCCTGCTTGGGCAGGGGGTTGGACTAGATGATCTACAAGGTCCCTTCCAACTCTGTTAATCTGTTCTTCTATTCTTGTTGCAGGGTTGTTTCTCTCCAGCGAAGTGAAGAGCATGTTGTCGGGCTGCGAGCTTCCCGACTTGAACACTTGCTTGCTCCTGCCAGAAGACGTGGCCCTCCGCAACCTGCCCCCCTTGAAGAACGCGCACAAGAGGTTTAACTTCGAGCTGGACCGGCCTGTCCTTACCGAAGTGGAGGAGGTGATGGAGATTTCTTTCTTTCTCTTTTTTTTTAAGAAAAAACACCTTAAGAGTTGGATGTGGGTTGAGGGCTACAATAGCAATAGCACTTAGACTTATACAGCCCTCTCTACGCGGTTTACGGAGTCAACTTATTGCCCTCAACAATCCTCATTTTACCCACCTCGGAAGGATGGAAGCCTGAGTCAGCCTTGAGCTAGTCAGAATCGAACTCCTGATTGTGGGCAGAGTTAGCCTGCAATTCTGTATTCTAACCACTGCACCACCACAGCTCTTACGGTTACTTCCACTGTTTGTCCATCCATCCTCTCCCCCCGCCCCCAGCCCAGCTGCCTTCGGCAGCCTTTTCCTTGGCTTGACTCCCCCCCCCTGGCTTCTCCCCTTCCCCTAAAGTTTCCTCTTCCCACAGTCCGTAGTTCGCATCTGTTGCATCCGAAGCTTCGGCCATTTCATCACCCGTCTACAAGGCAGCATCCTGCAGTACAACTCCGAAGTGGGGATCTTCATCAGCATCGCGCAGTCGGAGCAGGACGGCTTGCTGCAGCAGGCCCAGGCACAGTTCCGCATGGTGAGGCCAAGAGGGGGTTTGGTAGAAACCGTGAGGTGGGCAGGAGAAGGACTAGCTGACCCATCTTCCCTGTAACTAGTCACAACCGTTGGCCTCCTCCTCCTTCTTCTCCTCCTCCTCCTCCTCTTCTTCTTCTCTCCTCCTCCTCTTCTTCTCTTCTCCTCTTCTTCTCCTCCTCCTCCTCCTCCTCTTCTCCTCCTCCTCCTCCTCCTCCTCCTCCTCCTTCTTCTTCTCCTACAGAGTGCAAATATCTGGTCCCACTTTTGTTTCTTACATCATGAAACTACCGTGTTTCCCCAAAAATAAGACAGGGTTTTATTTTCTTTTGACCCCCAGAATAAACGCTTGGCTTTATTTTCGGGGAGGCCTCATTATTTTTGAGGTGCAGGAGGCAGCGAGCGTGGTCCCCTCATGGCTGCTGCTGTGTTGCAATATTTTCAGGGAGGGCTTATGCATGCGCTCAAAAGCCCCATTGGGCTTATTATCCAGGGAGGTCTTATTTTCAGGGGACAAGGGTAGGTGAATAATAAAGAGCTATAGCAGGATTCAACCCAACGTTGCTTCTTTCCGGATCTTAAAATTGCGGGAGGGGGGGGGGTTGGATCTTTAAAACATTGAAAAGTTTTCTGGGCCTTTCCAAAGTTTTGCGTGCCAATGTTGTGTGGTGAGCACAATTAAAGAAAGAAAATATACCTACGGCGTCTGGTATCGGTTAGAGAATGAAGCGTTACGTGGATTCACTCTTCGCCACTGGGAGTTTTTGGAAGCCGTATCCTAAAAAGTATTGTCCTAGTGATGCATTTGGAAAACGGAGAGGTCATAGTTTAAGAAGCAGGCTAACTTGGTCTCCTTCCCTCCCTCCTAGGCTGCCGAGGAAGCCCGACGGAATCGGCTGATGAGGGACATGGCCCAGCTTCGGCTGCAGGTACAGGGGGCGGGGCTGAGTGGGGAGGAGGGAGGGTCAGGTGTTTGTCTGAATTGGGACCCTGCTCCGATCAGAGCCATTCTCCTGGGCAGGGAAGGAAACTGCCTTGCCAAATCATTTATTTCATTCATTTGATTTGACTTGACTTAGAAGACCGTCCGTCTTGGGAAGTAATCCTGCTGGGCAAATGCAATTAAATAGAAATAGCGCTTAGACTTATATACCGCTTCACAGTGCTTTACAGCCCTCTCTTAAGTGGTTTGCAGAGTCAGCCTCTTGCCCCCCCCCTCCCCCAAAACAATCTGGGTCCTCATTGACTTCGAAAGGAGGAAGGCTGAGTCAACCTTGAGCCAGTCAGATCCAAACTTTCGGCAGTGGGCAGAGTTAGCCTGCAGTACTGCATTCTAATCACTGGGAAGGAAGGAGGGAGGGAGGGAGGGAGGAAGGAAGGAAGGAAGGAAGGAAGGAAGGAAGGAAGGAAGGAAGGAAGGAAGGAAGGAAGGAAGGAAAGAAAGCAATAGCCCTTAGACTTATATGCTGCTTCTTGGTGCTTTGCGGCCCTCTCTAAGCGGTTTACAGAGCCAGCTGCCCCCTACAATCTGGGTCCTCATTTTACTGACCTCGGAAGGACGGAAGGCTGAGTCAACCTTGGGTCCTTGTCAGGATTGAACTCCTGACTGGGCAGAGTTTAGCCTGCAATACAGGTAATTCTTGAGTTACCACAATTCATTTAAGTGACTTATGGCCCTTTTTCACACTTAACGACCGTCGTAGCATCCTCGTGGTCATGTGATCAAAATTCAGATGCTTGCCCACTGACTCCTATTTGTAACGGTTGCAGTGTCCAGGCTTCACATGATCCCCTTTTGCAAGCTTCCGACAAGCAAAGTCAATTGGGGGAAGCCAGATTTAGTTTTAGCAACAACTGTATTACTAACGTAGCAGCTGCAGTGGTTCAATTAACAACTGTGGCAAGGAAGGTCGTAAAAAGAGGGCAAAATTCACTTAACAACTGTGATTTTGGGCTCAATTGTGGTTGTAAGTCGAGGACTACCTGTACTGCACCACCAGGCCTCAGACATCAGTGTAAGAATCTTAGCCAGTTGGGAGCCAGCAAACCACCAGAAAGCATTTTCGTTCGCACCGTGCCATGCGCTTCAGTTGGCCGTCCTGTTCGGCAAGTATAAAAGGACACCATTGGCTGAAAGACTCTGTCCCTGGGGCTCAGGAGAGGTGGAGACTGTGGGCCACACGCTCCTTTGATGTCGGAAAAACCGTACCGTATTGTTCAGAGTATAAGACGCACCTTCCCCCCCCCCCCCCAAAAGAGGATGAAAATCTTGGTGCATCTTATACTTCGGTGCGTCTTATACTCTGAAAAATACGGTACCCTGCCAATAATTGATAGGTATCGACACTGCTTATCTCCAGTGGCTGCTTTAAGGATGGACGGGGACAGTCCATAGCCGCAAGGGCAGGTGGCCAGATTCTGTGCAGCTGCACTGGGGATTCGTTGCCAACATGTGTCTACTCCACCATAGTCACGTTATATCACAAATGTGGAAAATCCTTTGCACTGCTTAGTCCTCTCCCTTTTAGTATTAAACGGACAACCGGCCACGCATTTTATGGACTGTAATTTTAGTTTAGTTGGGCCATGTGTAATTGGCAGACTGGATTTTATCATCGATTTTAGTTTTATTATTTTATATTGAGAGTTTTCAGTTGTACATTTACGGAGTTGCTTTTATTCGTTCTGATCTCTGGCCTCTGACCATAATAAACTGAATTGAATCGAAGTGTAATAATAAACACCAGGGAAAAATATGAAGCACATAAGCGAAGAAGAGACGCAAAGAATCCGCTTTGCACTGAATCAAATATCGCAATATTCCAACCTCCATTCATCGCAATCTGTATTTACTACAGTAGTGGCCAAAATTGCGGAAACCTTTTGGGAAAAGTGTATTCCCAGGCCATTCCAGCAATGGAATGTGATCATCGTCATAAGTTTTGGTAGTGTGATTAGTATTATGTGATACACCCAGGAGCAAATAACACAGCACACCGAGCCTTAAGACAATTAACAGTGGTTTATTTACAACCATATACAGGCAAACACATGCAAAAGATAAAATCCCTTACCATTCACTACAGACACAAGGAGAGAACTGAATACAAGCCGAGAAGAAGAGGGAACATCCTCTAGTAGCCACCTATGTATAGACTTGTGTGGACCTCCCACCAGAGTCTTAAAAGGGATGTACCATAGCTGCAATGAATCAATCTTGTTTCATCAGCCTCGCCTTCAGCTTACAACAGGGGTGTCCAAACTTGGCAACTTTAAGACTTGTGGACTTCAACTCCCAGAATTCCCCAGCCAGCAGAGCTGGCTGGGGAATTCTGGGAGTTGAAGTCCACAAGTCTTAAAGCTGCCAAGTTTGGACACCCCTGGCTTACAAGTTACATCTTACAGTCTTGCATCAGTTGGCAGCTATTAAATCCTCAAGGGGCTTAACAATTATCTTGAAGCTCAAAAAAATAAATTAAAAAAAGTGGCCATCAAACCTCAAAAGTACACTTTTCCCCCAAAGGTTTCCACGATTTTGGCCACTACTTTATGTTAATTCTGGGAGAGGGATTGTGTTCCCAACTGAGAAGCTGCTGAGTTGTGTGTATTAGCATGGAATAACTTCCTGGCTTTGTCGCTTTCTTCTGACCGGCAAGGAGCCGATGTCTTTTTTTCCATCCCAGCTTCTTCACTAAAGAGTCTTGTTTCCATTTTCCCCTCCTTCCCCAAACAGCTGGAGGTGTCCCAGCTGGAAGGCAGCCTCCAGCAGCCCAAGGCTCAGTGTGTGATGTCCCCTTATCTGGTCCCGGACACTCAGGCCCTCTGCCAGCATCTCAGCCCCATCAGGCAGCTGGCCGCCAGCGGACGTTTCATCGTCATCATCCCACGGACAGGTAAGCAGAACGCAGGTAGAGCTGAAGCCGGCGCATTCCTGGTAGATTTGGCATGGGGAAATTTCTCTGTACCTACCTGGAAGGGAAGAAGAAGGCTTCTGCGGCTGTTGGACCAGGGGAGACGTGTCTTTAAGGAAGATTTCCGAGCCCCCTTGGGACTCTGGAGGTTGCAGGGGGTGGGTGGGGGGCGCTGTTGTTAAGGAGGAAGCAAGAGAGGAATGCTTGGCTCTCGTTTTCTGCTTTTAGTCATCGATGGCTTGGATTTCCTGAAGAAGGAGAACGCAGGAGCTCGGGACAGCATCCGATACTTAGAAGCAGAATTTAAAAAGGGAAACAGGTAGGCTGTCCTGTCTCTGCCCTGCTTTTTTCCTCCACATATTCATCAGGCAGGGGGGGGGAAAGCATCCCAGATGTCAAATTACCTACATTAAGCATGTTGAATGAACGACCGTATTTTTCAGATTATAAGACGCACCTAAATTTAGAAGAGGAAAAACAACAAAAGGGTTTTTTGGCCTCCGTGTGCCCCATTTCTGTCCCTTTTCAAGCCTTTTTGTCTACCCATTTTTGAGGCTTCTGTTGGTCCCTTTTCAAGGCCCGTTTGGGGGGCTTTTTTGGGACTGTTTTTGAGGCTTCATGGCTCATTTTTGAGGCTTTTTTGGCCTGTTTTTGAGGATTTTGTTGGCCTGTTTTTGAGGCTTTTTACAGCCTGTTTGTTTTAGGGGAAAGGCCGAAAAAAGCCTAGAAAACGGGCTGCACATAACCCCCAAAATGGCCCCCAAAACGCCAAAAACAGGGCTTGCGGAGGCCAAACAGTGGGCGGGGCTTTGACAATATTCGGTCTTATAAGACACGCAGAAATTTTCACCCCCTTTTTTGGGAGACAAAAAAGCCTACCTTATAGTCCCCAAAATACGGTCCATTCCAAAGAAGAAAACTCAAAAGGACATTTGAAAGGAACTGCTTGTTCCCTTATTTTTTCATTGATCGGAAGGTAGTTTTTCCTCTTCTTGAAACTACACGTAGTCCTCAAATTGCAACAGTTCATTTAGTGACCATTCAAAGTTACAACAGCACTGAAAGAAATGACTTATGACAGCCTTTCACACCAACTGTTGCCCCATTCCCATAGTCACATGATCAGAATTTAGACCCTTGGCAGCTGACTCATATATTTCTGACGTTTGCTTTATCACACAATCCCCTTTTTGCGACCACCTGATGAGCAAAGTCAACCGGGAAGCCAAATTGACTGAACAACTGCACTTGTTCCCTTAACAACTCTAGCAAGAAAGGCCATAAAATGGGACAAAATGCACTTAACTTTGTCTCGCTTAGCAATAGAAATTTTGGGCTCAATTGCAGTCATAAGCCGAGGACTCCCTATACAGGAGAGACTGGCCGTGGGAATGAGTTTTTGAAGAAAAAAACTAAACAAATCAAGCTCCATTCCAAAAGCTGGAAGCAGCTGTTTTACTGATAATTTTTAAAAATCGGTACCAAAAAATAAAATCCTTTGGGCTGATAGTTCTCCATCGTAGAGACAGAAACTTTCTCCACTCTCAATTCTAAAGCCAGTTGCTGCATCTGTCTCCTTCCTTATATTTAGAGTAGGGCCATCACTACTTAGGAATATTAGTAATATTATGATTCTCTCCTGTCATCTCTTCTCCAGGTACATTCGCTGTCAGAAAGAAGTGGGAAAAAGTTTTGAGAGGCATAAGCTGAAGAGACAAGATTTAGATGCTTGGTAAGCATGCAGGCTTCATCTCTTAACTCGGGGGTCTCCAACCCCAGGGCCATGACCCACTACTGGGCTGTGGCCTATTTGTGCAAGGGACTGGCCAGCGCACACATGTACAGTAGTGGCCAAAATTGTGGAAACATTTTGGGGAAAGTGTATTTTTGAGGTTTGATGGCTAAGAACACTACTTTTGGGGGCGGGCAGTTTCACAATAATCATATTCCTGGTTGCCTGGGTGAAAAATTTTGCTTACATTTGGCTAAATAGGAAAGACTTTGGACACTTAATTGGAAATTAACAATGGCCACAGCTTATAAGGAAAATCTGTACCAGATGTTCTACAGACGGCATCTTCCCCCAGCATGGCTCCCCAAAATGTTTAAAAATTTGGCCCCAAATTGTTGGAAGCGCCAAAAAAAACCCACCAGGCACCTTTTTTCCGTATGTGGTGGATATGCAATGAGGCAAAAAGATATTGGAAAATGATACAATCATGGCTGGAACAAATGGTGGGAGATCAAATTCTGTTCAAACCAGAAATGTTTCTCCGAGGCCTAATAAAAATACATGGAGGCGTATAAAAAAGATGTGCTTTATCTAATTATACACATATTAACTGCGCCGTGAATAACCTATGCGCAGTATTGGGGAAAAAGGAAATGCCCCATCAGAGTTAGACATCATTAGGAAAATGTTGGCCTGTGCGGGAGCAAATAGGGTCACCCTCGAATTAAAAAATAAAGGGGAGTCGGGATATTATGAAGTTTGGAATGGATTTTATTATTGGGATAAGACAAGGTGACAAGACTGGGACAAATTGTAAATAATGGGATTGGATAGAAGAATAGATAGATAATGTATTAAGTAGGCCGACAGCTAATGGAGGAGATTTTCTGTATCTACTGTGAACTCCCTTAAGTGTCTCACTTAGCAACATAAACGTTGGGTATCGGTTGAGGTCATAACTCGAGGACTAGCTGTACCTGAGGGGGCTTTTGCCAACAGGTTTTTCTCTCTCTCGCTCCTCCTGTCTTTGTCTCAACTTATGTCCCCCCTCCTTCCCTCCCCAGGAACCTCTATAAGATCTTGGACAGCTGTAAGCAGCTGACCACCTCTCAGGGAGGCAGCGAAGACGACACAGCTGGCATGGTGACCGTCATCACCGGCTTCCAGCTGGAGGATCCCAGCAAACTTTCTGCTCCCATGCAGGTAGGTGAAGGATTGAGAGCTGGAAGGGACCTTGGAGGTCTTCTAGTCCAACCCCCCCCCCCTGCCCTGCTCTGGCAGGAAACCCTAGACCAGGGGTGTCAAACTCAATTTCACTGAGGGATGCATCAGAGGTTGTGTTTGACCTGGGGGGGGGCAGCTCTAAGTCACTCATGTCGGAGCGGGGAGGGGGGCGCACCTGTTATGGCCAAGTGCTACAGGACTTCCCTCAGATTCTCCCTCCCTCTCATTCTAATCTTCCTTCCCTTCTCTTTCCTTCCTTTCTCTTTCCTTCCCTTCTCTTTCCTTTCTTTTTCTTCCTCTTCATTCACCTTTCTTCTTCCTTCCCCTTTTGACTTCCTTGCTCTCTTTCCTTCTTATTCTTTGTCTTTCCCTCTCTTCTTTCCTGTCCCTTCTTGCATGCTCAAAAGAAACATTTCTCCTTTTGTTTTGGTTTTAGATTGTTTTTGATAGCCCTCTGCCAGCGGAAATTGAGCCTGGGGGAGGTCATGCAGGCCACACACACCCTCCCCCCGGCCCTGTTTTTGCTGGCAGAGGCACTTGTAGGCCAGATCTAAGCACCCCCGTGGACCATTTGACAGGAGTTTGACACCCCTGCCTTAGTCTTTCCTTACTAGACAAATCCAAATAAACCTCTCGAAATAATGATGCTCTTCCCCATTGCTACAACCACTTCCCAAGAATGCCGTGTGGGAAGACAAAAGATGAGCTTTATTTGTTTAAGAAAACTTACATAGCGGCCCGGCTCACTCTGTGAATGTAGACAGCTTACCAGGATTTTTAAAAAAAGAAATGTTATAAAAGAAGTTTAAAAACAATAACACCCTTGTAACTAAGAACACGGGACGTGGTGGCTACAGGATGCGGTGGCTCGAACTAAGACGCTGAGCTCATCGATCAGAAAGGTCGGCAGTTCGGCGGTTTGAATCCCTAGCACTGCATAATGGAGTGAGCTCCTGTTGCTTGTCCCAGCTTCTGCCAAACTAGCAGTTCGAAAGCACGTAAGAATGCAAGTGGAAAAATAGGGACCACCTTTGGTGGGAAGGGAACAGCGTTCCATGCGCCTTCAGGGGCGTTGAGTCATGCCAGCCACATGACCCCAGAGACATCTTCGGACAGTGCTGGCTCTTCGGCTTTGAAACGGAGATGAGCACCGCCCCCTAGAGTCAGGAACGACTAGCACATAGGTGCGAGGGGAACCTTTACCTTTTAGGAAGATTGACAGTTTGTGCAGGATGCAACAGCAGTGGATTCCTGCAGGGGGGTGGACTAGATGAGCTCTGGGGTCTTGAGCTGCAAGGCTGGGACCTTTTCTGCCGCTCAGTGGAATCCTTTCTCTCCTCTCCTCAGTCCGCGATCCAAGCAGCGGCCAACGCCAGCATTGAGATCCAGAACGTGGTGGAGTTTTACAAGCAGTGGAAGGAGATGGGCTGAGCCTCTCGGGACCACCGGGTTGGTTGAAGCTCCGTCTGCCCGTCTCTGGACGCACCGCATTGGAACGAAAGAACGTCAAACCACAGGCGCTAACTTGGACGCGACGCAACTGCGGCGGCAACCCACCAAAACAAAACTTGAGCAACCGGGGTGTGTGCGCCAAACACACGGGCGCGCAGGGGGGGCGCGCACACACAACACGCAAGCAACTGCCTCGCCATCACCTCCCCTCCCAGCAGAGGAGGTGGCGCGCGTGGGGACATCGCAGCCACTCTTGGGGGAAGAGAGGTGCACCTTGGCCACGCCCCGGACAGACAGCGGCGGGAGGGAGGGAGGGGGCTCCATTCTCGACGCTTGCTCGGTTTTTCATTGTCGGAAAAGCGCCAGCGGCTCGGCTCCCGCGCTTAAACAATGAAACAAAATGGATAATTCCCTCGATTTTTTTACCCTCCCCCCCCCCCCGCTCCCCCATCTCCTGACTGCAGGACGAAACCTCCCCAGGGGGGCCTGCGTGATCCTGGCAGGAATTGATCAGGATTGCTGGACGAGCTCTATTGGAAACCGGCGGTGGGGAAAGTGGCACGCGCTTGTCTTCGTTTTTAACTTAAATGTTCTTTTCCCCCCCTCCTTTTACCGTGTTTCTCGGGCGAAAGTGACTCATTTTCAGGGCGCCGTTCACACTTGGAAACCTTGGAAGGACGGCCAACAGTAGCCAGGGAGCTGGGAAGGTTTTTAGGACTGTATAGGCTATTTATTCCTCCCCCCAACTCCTTTCTCTTTCTCCACCTTTTGTCCTTTTAAAAAATATGATTCTTTCCCCCCTTTTTTTCTTCCTCCTCCGCAGCCCCGGAGCCCTTTGCATGCTGTCTTCCCTCGCCCTTTCCTGAATGCTGGGAGGGGACTGCGAATCCCAGCCAGCCTCTTCGCGTCACTGCCTGCAGGACGGAAAAAAACCCCATGCCCATTAACCAGGGACTGACTCAGATGAAACCTCCACCCTGGCCTACTCGCCCCCTGTTTCCCTTTAGAAAGTGTGATGCAGGACAGGACGAAGGAACGCTTCTTACGATGCTGGGGATTGGCTTTGCCCCACTCGGTATATAAACCAAAGCGGCAGGTAACGGTCAGCAGCCCCAACTCTTCCTCCAACCTGGGGTAGCCGGGCTGAGTGCCGTCTTCATTCTCTGTAACACCACAACGCTTTGTCTTTGCGTTGCGTGCTCTTAGCTTATTCCGATAAGTTGGGGAGAAGGGGGCGGGCCTGGAAATCCCGTTTTTTTTCCCGGCCTGCCCTGCGAGGAAACCCCCGAGGCCTGGCCCCTGCCTTGCCTAGGCGTGGAAAAGGAAGCGTGGGGCTTCCGCCAGCCACGTAGATGTCGGGCGTCTCAACCGGCGGTCCTTCCTGCTTCCGTTCGCCGGCAGAGAAAAAATGCCGTTGCTTTGATCTCCTCCTGCCTGCATTGCAGTGTTTGTCACCTTTGGCTGCTTTCTCTCTTTCTCTCTTTCTCTCTGCCGGCTTTCCCCCCCTGTTGCCTCCCCTCCCCTCCTCCAAGGCCCCTCCCAGCTCCTTCCCTTTTGGAGTGGCAGACAGATCAGGAGCTGGCTTGGCTCTGTATCTCCGGGAGGGCTTCTCCCCCTTCCTTCCTGACTTGCCGTCGCAGAAACGGTGCCCAGGAAAAGAAGCCTTCTGCGGATGGGTCCTGATTTTGAATCCTGGGAACAGAATTAGCCCTCCTGCCCGTCCCCCTAGCCGCTGGGAAGGGAACAAGGGGAGAAGCCCCTTAGTCTGCAGAGAGACTCGGGGCGTGGCCAGCCTGGGAGGTTTAGCGGGGGGGTCTGAGCACACTCGGCTTGTAAGACCCCTGCAAAGAGAGGGAACTCTGCAAGAGTCGGCATCCGTGGAGAAGATCAGCACAATTTTGGCATTGATTTAACTTGGGATTGTGTTGGGGTTTTTGGGGGGGTTGGGTGGGGGTGGGATCGAAGCTCGTGCGGAAGGGACATTTTAAAAATTCAAGCGTTTGAGGGTCGCCGAGGCTGGCGGTCTGGTCAGGGGCTTCTCTTCAAGTGCTCTCTGGGGTGGGGAGGGGGGAGGGGTGCATCGGTCTGAGCCACGGCTAGCCTGTCTGTTGACAATGTCAAGAGCATCTCTCTTTTTTTTTAATTTTTATCGTTTTTTTGGGGCAAGGGGAATTGCATTGCCATAATAATAAACATTTGTGAAATCAAAGAGTCCGCGTTTGTACCTTGAGGGGGGAAGAACCGTAATGGGGGTGGATGGATTGGGGGGGGGTGTTTCAAGAGGTTTGTTTCCTCGACACTCACCTGGACAGGTAGAAGGAACATCTGCTGGGCACCCTGGTTTCTGGAGAAGCTTCTTTTCAGAATAACCCGGGCATGGAAGGCTGTCCAAAAGCAAGCCATGACCCACAGGGCTTTCCAACAACCCCTTTCATGCCCTTGTGGCAGTGGTAGGTTCTGGCTCCCGTCGCAACCGGTACACTGTGCATGGGGCTGGGCCTCCATCGGGCATTGCACACACAGGCACGCCACCGCCTTGCAAAAACCGTTGTGTGTGCGTGCGCAATTGGCCCGGTTGCTTCAAAAACGGGCAAGGAATGCGGTCGGGCCAAATGAGTATGGTGGCCACTATTCACGCTTACTACTGGTACGGCGGTACCGCCCAGGACCCACCACTGCCTTGTGGGTTTCAGAAATGCAAAATTGATACTAACCCACCTGTAGGGTCCTTGGGTCCCTTAAAGGTGGCTAAGATGCTGAGCTTGTTGATCAGAAAGGTGGGCAGTTTGGTGGTTCGAATCCCTAGTGCTGTGTAATGGAGTGACTTGTCCCAGCTTCTGCCAACCTAGCAGTTCCAAAGCATGTAAGAATGCAAGTAGAAAAATAGGAACCACCTTTGGTGGGAAGGGAACAGAGTTCCATGCGTCTTCGGCGTTGAGTCATGCCGGCCACATGACCACCGAGACGTCTTCGGACAGCGCTGGCTCTTTGGCTTTGAAACAGAGATCAGCACCGCCCCCTAGAGTCGGGAGTAACTAGCTCATATATGCATGGGGAACCTTTATCTTTAGGATCCTTGGTGCTCTCTGAGCTTGGTGGGTTTTCTCGCAGGCGTTTCATTACCAAACTATGCAACATCATCATGATAGTGGTGATAGCACTGATGGCGTTACCTATTTTGGTAATGAAACGCCTGTGAGAAAACCCACCAAGCTCAGCACCAAGGACCCCTCAATTCGACCCTGAGCTACAACTACTCTATTGATCAATCCCATCTTCTTCCTTGAAATGTTTCACTTCCCTTCAGCTTCATTGGAAAGTCTTTGGGCTTCCCTGTGGCTAGGTTGAACGTGGGTTCAAAATATGGACTACAAAAAAAATATATATGGGGAAATAGAAGAGGAAAATGTGTAGAGTAAAGGGAAGAAGAAGAAAAGGCACTTTTGACTCCTTTTGGCCCAGTAGAATAAAGTAATAACACCGCCTCAACTTTTTTAGTTTCCACATAATCAGATGCACTAGCCATTTTCTATCAAGCCTATCTAATCAGCCAGACACACGATCGTGTTTCCTTTATCCCCCCCTACCACGAGCACAAAGCCCCAAAGCGGTTTCCAAATAGAACATAATTGTATTTTTTTTCCAGTCTTTGGCCAACTTCATCAGCCTCGTGCCAAGGCCAGGTGAGAACCGCTGGCCAGAGGTTTGCTCCATCAGACCGTTGTCTCGGGCCTAATGCATCCCATTTCCAGTTGTGTCTTGGTTTGGCAGCCTTGGAATTATGCCATGGGTCGCACGCAGTCCTCGGCTGCATCAGCAGAGGGTCATGTGGTCCACCAGCGGCTTGCAGAGCTGGCAGCAGTGTCAGGACAGTGAGGAGGTTGGGGAGAAAGATGGGCCAGTCCTGGAGTCTGGGGAAGGTTCAGACAAGGGGAGTCTGGGGAAGGTTCGGACAAGGGGTCTGCGTCGGAGGCAGAGAGAGGGCCAGGGCCATCTGGGAGTTATGTGCTGCCTCCGGAGAGTTGGACACCAGCAAGGCAGAGGAACAGGGGGAGCCTGTTCCCAGTGCGTACATGCACAGAGCTGCCAGAAGGCAAGAACAGTTAAGACAAAAGGGACGACTCGCGAGTAAGGCTCAGAGGTTATTGGCCCCTCCCATAGGACATAAAAGAGGAGCAAACGGACGTGAGCCTTTACAGGAAGCAACTTTGCTCGTTGTGGTCGGTTTAAACTCTGAAGCTCCGTTTTGACTCTGCTCTCTGTGGCCTTACCAAGCTAATTGCCAATTAGGTCTTTGGCAGCGTTTCAAGGGAGATAAAGGTGAGTGTTTATCAGCCTTATCCCGAAAGACTTTGGCAGACTTCTGTCGGACTCTTTACAAACTATTTGTGACTCATTAGTAAGAATTCATATTAAATCCTACTTAGTGGCGATAGAAGTGGCAAAACGGCAATATTTTTCCGCTCTTATCACGTCCGCAGATAACCGCCCAACCGCCCTGTTTAGGGTGACCCGTTCCTTACTTAACCAAGGAACTGGGGTAGACCCCTTACAGGGTAGGGCTGAAGAATTTGTTCAGTGTCTGCAGGATAAAATCGCTCAGATCCGGACAGGCTTGGACTCTGACTGGGTAGATTTGGGTGAGCCGACGGGGATGAATCTTGAGACAATCTGGGATGGGTTTGACCCTGTGACCCCCGAAGGCATGGACAGGATTATGGGGAGACTCAGTGCTGCCACTTGTGTGCTGGACCCGTGTCCCTCTTGGTTAGTTTCGGCTTCCCAGAAGGTGACACGAGGCTGGCTCCAGGCGATTACCAACGCTTCATTGAGAGAGGGGTTCTTTCCCACCGCCTTGAAGGAGGCGGTGGTGAGGCCCCTCCTCAAGAAGAAGCCTTCCCTGGACCCAGCTTCTTTAGCCAACTATCGTCCGGTCTCCAACCTTCGCTTTGTAGCAAAGGTTGTCGAGAGTGTGGTAGCACGTCAGCTTCCCCAGTACCTGGATGAAGCTGTCTACCTGGATCCGTTTCAGTCGGGTTACAGGCCCGGGTACAGCACGGAGACGGCATTGGTCGCGTTGGTCGATCTCTGGCGGGCCCGGGACAGGGCCTGTTCCTCTGTCCTGGTCCTATTAGACCTCTCGGCGGCTTTCGATACCATCGACCATGGTATCCTACTGCGACGACTCGGGGGGTTGGGAGTGGGGGGCACCGTTTTACGGTGGTTCTCCTCCTACCTGTCGGATCGGTCACAGTTTGTGTTGACTGGAGGTCAGAGATCGACCCCCAGGTGCGTCACTTGTGGGGTGCCCCAGGGGTCGGTTCTCTCACCCCTCCTGTTCAACATATACATGAAACCGCTGGGCGAGATCATCCGTGGTTTTGGGGTACAGTATCATCAATATGCTGATGATACCCAACTTTTCATCTCTACCCCAAACAACCCAAACGATGCCCTCGATGTGATGTCCCGATGCCTGGAGGCTGTGCGGATCTGGATGGGGAGGAACAGGCTCAAGCTCAATCCCTCCAAGACCGAGTGGCTGTGGTTTCCGTCATCCCGATTTGTACATCTTGTTCCATCTTTGACAATGGGGGGAGAAGTTTTAGCCCCCTCAGAGAAGGCTCGCAATCTGGGAGTCCTCCTGGATACGCGGCTTAGTTTAGAAGAACACCTGATGGCCGTGACCAGGGGGGCCTTTTACCAGGTTCGCCTGGTACGTCAGTTGCGCCCCTTCCTGGATCGGGATGCTCTGTGCACAGTCACTCATGCCCTCGTCCTTTCTCGCCTGGACTACTGCAATGCTCTCTACATGGGGCTGCCCTTGAAGAGCACCCGGAGGCTTCAGCTGGTCCAGAATGCGGCCGCGCGGGTTGTCATGGGGGTACCTAGGTGCTCCCATGTTACACCCCTTTTAGGCGGCCTGCACTGGTTGCCGGTTGTTTTCCGGGTGCGATTCAAGGTATTAATTATGACCTTTAAAGCACTCCATGGCTTAGGCCCAGGGTACCTGCGAGACCACCTACTGCCACCAGTAGCCTCCCACCGTCCAGTACGATCCCACAGAGTTGGCTCCTCAGGGTGCCGTCGGCCAGGCAGTGTCGGCTGGTGACCCCCAGGGGGAGAGCCTTCTCTGTGGGAGCGCCTTCCCTCTGGAATGAGCTGCCCCCGGAGCTTCGCATAATCCCTGACCTCCGGTCCTTCCGACGCGCCCTAAAAAGTTGGCTTTTCCAGCAAACCGGCCTGGCCTGTTAATTTTAATTTTAACTTATTTTAAATGTATTGTTTTTTTAAAAATTCACGGTTTTTTGGATATGGATTTAATCTGTTTTAACTTTTGGGATGTGTGTTTTTTAATGTTGTACGCCGCCCTGAGTCCTTTTGGAGAAGGGCGGCATATAAATCCAAATAAACTAAACCAAACCAAACCAAACCAATCATTACAGACTGAATGAACATAATTCACAGCCGTTGAATTAAAAAGGACCAAGCGTGTGCTTTTTACAGTCTCCTAGGTCAGAACAGGGGGATCGAACCAAGATCACATGAAGCGTTAATATCACTTGATAAGGCCTTGTTAGGACCCCACGTGGAATACTGCATCCAGTTTTGGTCACTATGATTGTAAAAAAGATGTTAGAAAGACAAGAGCAACAACGACGATTGGACAAATGGAGGCTGAGACATAACAATTGCTGGAATTGGGTACGTCTAATTTAATGAAAAGGAGGACTAGGGGGGGACATGATAGCAGTCTTCTGGCATTTGAGGGGCTGCCACAAAGAAGAGGGAGTCAAGCTGTTCTCCAAAGCACCTGAAGACAAGACAAGAAACAATAGGTGGAAACTAACCATGGAAACAGCCGTTTGGTGACCTCCATGACAGATAAAAAGCAGTTTTGAAAGAGGGAAGAGAGGCAGGTTTAAAGTCTTGCTCAACTGTCAAACCTAGAGGTCAGAACAGTTTCTTCTGCTGGACCTGTCCTAGTTTCCAGGAGGCCACCTTGTTGGCCGGAGCCTTCGCTTCCAAGAAAGCAACCGACGGGGTCCGTTGGCATCCGAGCGTTAAGTGGTCCCTTACAGGTTTACAGGGGTGGCTGACGCAGCTTTGGAGGGCAGGAGAAGAGGCTGGGAGACCCTGGGGTGCCCTCTTCTCTTAGGACTAGTTAAAAGACCTAGCCCCAGCACCTTGATGAGGTCTTTCCCCTTTTTTTCCTTTGAAGCCTGGGGGAGGTTGGGGACAAGAGGCAGAGAAAGCGCTTTGCCTTTGGCTGAAAGTTTTTGCCTTTCTCGGCTCTGCTGCTCCAGCAGCCAAAAGGCCCTCGTGTCCTTAAATCACCCCATCGCCCTCAAGTGCCTTGCCAGGCAATAAGGCCGATCCCTCCCAACAGAAGAGTCCTTTCTTTCTTTCTTTCTTTCTTTCTTTCTTTCTTTCTTTCTTTCTTTCTTTCTTTCTTTCTTTCTTTCTTCTTTACTTTTCTCTTATCTTTATTTTTCTCATTTTCTCTCCCTCTTTTTTCTGCCTTTCTCTTTCTTCCTTTTTTCTCCTTCTCTTTCTTCCTTTTTCTTTTTTCTGTCTTTCTCTTCCTTTCTTCCTTTCTGCCTTTCTCTTATTTCTTCCTTTCTTCCTTTTTCTTTTTTTCTGTCTTTTTCTTCTTCCTTTCTCTCTCTTTTCTTTCTTTCCATCTTTCTTTCTTTTCTTCCTTTCTCTCCTTCATTCTTCCTTTCTCTTCTTTCTTTCTCTCTCCCTCTTTCTCTCCTACTTCCTTCTCTCTCTCTCCTTCCTTTATTCTTTCTTCCTTCCTTTCTTTCTCTCTCTCTCTCTCAGGGCGACTGTTTGCACCTTTCCAATATGTGGTCCCACCTCTCCCCCTCCCCCCCAAAAGAGCCTTTGGAGAAACACACACACACACACACACACACAGAGACAGACAAACGTCCGTGCCTGGACCTCACTCTGGCCTGTCCTAAACCTGCAGCCACAAAGGCAGAATTTTGCTGTTGTTTTGCTAGTCTTTGGGGGGTGGGGGGGAAGGGGGAGGAAGAAAGAAGCCGATGGACTTTCAATGCGTTTCTTTCTTGCCTCCTGGGTTTCGGGTTGTGGCTCCTGTGACAACAGGCCCCTTTTCATTCCCTCTGGCCGGCCGGGGAGGGCAGTCTTGGCAGGCGTCCATCACCAGGGCTGGCAAGTTGGAAGGAAGGAAGGAAAAGGAAGGAAGGAAGGAAGGAGGGAGGGAGGAGACCAACCCAGACAGTCAAGGAACTTGCAGCAATCCGGAAGGCCCCGGGGCACCAATGAGAGGGAAGCGGTTTTGTTGGGGGGCTGGACGGTTCCCCCCAGTAAGCCCCCTCCTCTCCGCAGAAGGTATGGCTTGGATCTCCAAGAGTTGCTTGGTTTTATTCCACTCTTCCAAGGAGAGCTGGACTTCCTTCCTTCCTTCCTTCCTTCCTTCCTCCTTTCTTCCTTCTGCTTTTCTTTCATTCAGTCCTTCCTTCCTTACCTCCCTCCCTCCCCTCCTGTCCTCCTTCCTTCCTTCTCCTTTTTTCCATTCAGTCTTTCCTTCTGTCCTTCTCCTTTTCTTTTATTCAGTCCTTCCTTCCTTCCTCCTTCCTCCCCCTTTTCTTTCATTCAGTCTTTCCTTCCTTCCTCCCTTCTCATTTTCTTTTCTTTCATTCAGTCCTTCCTTCTTTTCTTTCATTCAGTCTTTCCTTCCTTCCTTCTCCTTTTTTTCCATTCAGTCCTTCCTTCTTTTTCCTTTTTTTCCATTCAGTCCTTCCTTCCTCCTTTCTTCCTTCTCCTTTTCTTTTATTCAGTCCTTCCTTCCTTCCTCCCTTCTCGTTTTCTTTTCTTTAATTCAGTCCTTCCTTCTTTTCTTTCCTTCAGTCTTTCCTTCCTTCCTTCTTTTTTTCCATTCAGTCCTTCCTTCTTTCCTCCTTCCTTCCTTCTCCTTTTCTTTCATTCAGTCCTTCTTTCTCCTTTTCTTTCATTCACCTTTCTTCCTCCTGCTTTTCTTTCATTCAGTCCTTCCTTCCTTCTCCTTTTTTTCATTCAGTCCTTCCTCCTTCCTTCCTTCTGCTTTTTTTTCATTCAGTCTTTCCTTCCTTCCTCCTTCCTCCCCCTTTTCTTTCATTCAGTCTTTCCTTCCTTCCTTCTTTTTCCATTCAGTCCTTCCTTCTTTCCTCCTTCCTTTCTTCTCCTTTTCTTTTCTTTCATTCGGTCCTTCTTTCTCCTTTTCTTTCATTCACCTTTCTTCCTTCTGCTTTTCTTTCATTCAGTCCTTCCTCCCTCCCTCCTTCCTTCCTTCTCCTTTTCTTTCATTCAGTCTTTACTTCCTTCCTCCTTCCTCCTTATGCTTTTCTTTCATTCAGTCCTTCCTTCCTTCTGCTTTTCATTCAGTCCTTCCTTCCTTCTTCCCTTCTCTCTTTTTAAAAAAGAGTTTCTAGCTTTCCAAGATGCTGTTCAAAGTTTTTCAGGATGGGGGGGGGGGGCGGGGGAGGCAGCGTGCTACGTTTCTCACCTTCATCGGCTGCCTTCAGGGTTGAAAGTCTGGACCTTCCCTGCAGCTGCAATTTTAGGTGTTGCAGCCAAGGGAAAAAACAACCACAAAACAAAAGAAAAGAGGCTTCCTGTTGAAAGCCTCGGAATTTTGCATCGTTTCCTTCCACAAACGCCTTATGAGTCCACCTGTAAAATAAACGTTCAGGGTTTCTTTTTAGCATTTTGGGGTAGGGAAGTGTTTGAGAAGGGAGACCCAGAGCTGGAGGCTCTGGATTGGTCCTGGCTGCAAAGTCTTTGAAGTGTTTTTATTAGTTGGAAGTGGTACCTGGTTCCATTACCTCATTTTGGGTTGTGAATGCGAACTTTTGATTTTCTTAGAGAAGTGATATTGAAAGTCGTGATTGTGATTGAAGAATGTCAAGCAATGGAGAAGGAGGGAGGGAGAGAGAGAGAAATAACAAAGAGAGAAAGAGAGGGAGAGAAAGAAGGAGAGATAAGAAAGAGAGAGGAGAGAAGGAGAGGGAGGGGGAGAGAAGGAGAATTAAGAAAGAGAAGAAGAGGGAGGGAGAAATAAGAAAAAGAGGGGAGGGAGAAATAAGAAAGAAGGAGAGAAGGAGAGGGATGGAGGGAGAGAGAAGGAGAATTAAGAAAGAGAGAAGGAGAGGGAGGGAGGGAGAAATAAGAAAGAGAGCAGGGAGGGAGAAATAAGAAAGGAGAGAGAGAGAGGGAGAGAAATAAGAAAGAGGAGAGAAGGAGAGGGAGGGAGGGAGAGAGAAGAAGAATTAAGAAAGAAGGAGAGAGGGAGGGAGAAAGAAAGAAAGAAAGAGAGGGAGGGAGAAATAAGAAAGGAGAGAGAGAGTGGGAGAGAGAAATAAGAAAGAGGAGAGAAGGAGAGGGAGGGAGATAGGGAGAGAAGGAGAATTAAGAAAGAGAAGGAGAGGGAGGGCGGGAGAAATAAGAAAGGGAGGAAGGAGAAATAAGAAGGAAGGAGAGAGAGAAATAAGAAAGAGAGGAG
The DNA here is from genome assembly GCF_964273705.1 of Natrix helvetica. Lineage (NCBI taxonomy): Eukaryota > Metazoa > Chordata > Lepidosauria > Squamata > Natricidae > Natrix > Natrix helvetica. Next base: position 8,401,747 of record NC_138563.1, read on the forward strand.
AGAGGGCGAGGGAGAAAGAGGGAGGAAGAAGGAGAAATAAAAAGAGAGGGAGGGAGAGAGAAAGAAGGAGAAACAAGAAAGAGAGAAGGCGGGAGGAAGAGAGACATAAGAAAGAGAGAGAGAGAATATGATTTAACTGCTTTTATTTTAGTCTAAGAGCTGTTTCTCAACCTTGGTGATTTTCAGGTGGGTGGACTTCAATTCCCAGAATTCCCCAACCGCGGCTGAGGAATTCTGGGAGTTGAAGTCCACCCATCTTAAAATCAACAAGATGGAGTTGAATTAGAGCTGAATTAGAGAAAAGACACCTGTATACTTGTGAAAGGACACAATCGGGCTTTGCAAGGTGATTCTTTAATCCCTTTTTTGTTTTGTTTTGGACAATTCTCCAATGTTTTGGATTAGCGGTCAGTTCTGGACATATCAAAGAAGCTGTCATTTTTAATTCAGTGGCAGAATTAGCTTCCTGTGGTGGAACCAAGCCAGACCACCAATGCTGAAGCTATTGTGTCCTGTCCCAGCCAAGGTGGGGACCTTCATCACCAACGACCAAGGACCACCGAGCAGCATCTCCTGAGGACAGATTATTTTGGGGATACGACGTATATATGTCTATATACCTTTAAGAAGAATCCTGCCTCTCATCTCCAGAAATGCTCACCATCAAGTTGCCTGAAATCTTCAGAATCCATCAAGTCCCTCGGGTGAGTCACTCAGAATACGGAATAACAGAGTTGGAAGGGACCTTGGAGGTCATCTAGTCTAGCCCCCTTACTCAAGCAGGAGATCCTTACGGAATGACAGAGTTGGAAGGGACCTTGGAGGTCTTCTAGTCCACCCCCCCTTACTCAGGCAGGAGATCCTTACAGAATGACAGAGTTGGAAGGGAACTTGGAGATCATCTAGTCCAGAACCCCTTGCTCAAGCAGGAGTTCCTTAGAGAATAACAGAGTTGGAAGGGACCTTGGAGGTCTTCTAGTCCATCCCCTTTGCTCAAGCAGGAGACCCTTAGAGAGTAACAGAGTTGGAAGGGACCTTGGAGGTCTTCTAGTCCAGCCCCTTTGCTCAAGCAGGAGTTCCTTAGAGAATAACAGAGTTGGAAGGGACCTTGGAGGTCTTCTAGTACAGCCCCTTTGCTCACGCAGGAGACCCTTAGAGAGTAACAGAGTTGGAAGGGACCTTGGAGGTCTTCTAGTCCAGCCCCTTTGCTCAAGCAGGAGACCCTTACAGAATAACAGAGTTGGAAGGGACCTTGGAGGTCTTCTAGTCCAGCCCCCTTGATGAAGCAGGAGAGCCTTACAGAATAACAGAGTTGGAAGGGACCTTGGAGGTCATCTAGTCCAGCCCCCTTGATCAAGCAGGAGACCCTTACAGAATAACAGAGTTGGAAGGGACCTTGGAGGTCATCTAGTCCAGCCCCCTTGATCAAGCAGGAGATCCTTACAGAATAACAGAGTTGGAAGGGACCTTGGAGGTCATCTAGTCCAGCCCCTTTGCTCAAGCAGGAGACCCTTACAGAATAACAGAGTTGGAAGGGACCTTGGAGGTCTTCTAGTCCATCCCCCTTGCTCAAGCAGGAGACCTTATTTCAGACAGGTGGCCGTCCAGTCTCTTCTTAAAAACCTCCAGTGATGGAGCACCCACAACCTCTGGTGGCAAGCTGTTCCACTGGTTAATTGTCCTCACTGTTAGGAAGTTTCTCCTTAATTTTTGGTTGGATTTCTCTTGTCCTGCCCTCATGATTCAGGAAGGAATCATAGGACTGGAAGAGATCTCAGAGGTCTTCTAGTCCAACCCCCCACTCAAGCCAGGAGACCTTAGATCTTCCCAATCAAATGGTGCTCTAATCTCCTTGAAAACCCCCAACAATGGAAGACACACAACCTCTGGAGGAAAGCTGTTCCACTGATTAATTGTTCCCACTGTCAGGAAATTCCTCCTCAGTCCTAGGTGGGATCTCTCATTAACAGATTCCAACATGTTCTTTTTGTCCTGTGCTGCGGCGGCTTTGGAGAATGTCGATCCCCTCTTCTTTGTGATGGTGTTGGATACACCCCTGGTCTTACTGTTGTCACACCCCTCTTGTACAAGCTGCTCTGACTCCCAGTTTCCTTCCAAGTTCCCATTCAGGGCAATGGAGGTCTCCTTTGAACTCCTCATGGCATGAAACCAACTACCCATGGGACTCCCAAGCCTCACCAGGGGGGACAGGCTAGGCACGCTCTGGGGAGGTCTATGATAGTTTGCTATGGCCAACTGATCATGGGATAACTCACCATAGCCAACTTGCCATGGCCAACTCATTATGGCCAACTCATGGCCAACTTGCCATGGCCAACTTGCAATGGCCAACTCATTATGGCCAACTTGCCATGGCCAACTCATTATGGCCAACTTGCCACGGTCAACTTATGGCCAACTTGCCACGGTCAACTTATGGCCAACTTGCCATGGCCAACTTATTATGGCCAACTTGCCATGGCCAACTTATTATGGCCAACTTGCCATGGTCAACTCATTATAGCCAACTCATGGCCAACTTGCCATGGCCAACTCATGGCCAACTTGCCATAGCCAACTCATTATGGCCAACTCTGATCATGGGATAACTCACCATAGCCAACTTGCCATGGCCAACTCATGGCCAACTTGCCATGGCCAACTCATTATGGCCAACTTGCCATGGCCAACTCATTATGGCCATCTTGCCATGGTCAACTTATTATGGCCATCTTGCCATGGTCAACTCATTATGGCCATCTTGCCATGGCCAACTCATTATGGCCAACTTGCCATGGTCAACTCATTATGGCCAACTTACCACGGTCAACTCATTATGGCCAACTTGCAATGGCCAACTCACTACGGGACAAGGGTTATGCTAATATCAAAGAAATGATGGCACAGAATCATTTTAAAAAAGGATGCGAGTGAACAGAATGAAATGCGAAAGACAAAAATTACAGTATTTTTTTAATTTTAAATAATTAAATTGAACTGTTCAATTGTCTCATAGTTGTCCATGGCAAGTTGATATGCATGTCATATTAATACTATGGTAATATGGTACTAAGCATGACAAAGGTCATGCTAAACAGTAGCTATGAATCACTTAGTGAAGTTCTAAGGACTTTCCTGCAGGTAGTCCTCAACTTGGAGGAGGAGGAGGAGGAGGAGGAGGAGGAGGAGGAGGAGGAGGAGGAGGAGGAGGAGGAGGAGGAGGAGGAGGAGGAGGAGGAGGAGACAACAAGTGTCTTCTCTTTGAGCAGGGCATTAAAGTAGAAGACTTCCAAGGTCCCTCACAACTTATTATTATTCAGAGGAGGAAGAGGAGGAGAAGGAGGAGAGCAGGGCCTCCTACTTGAGCAGGGGGTTGGACTAGAAGACCTCTAAGGTCCCTTCCTTCCAACTCTTCCGTTATTCTGTTAATTTTGAGGAGTGTTGAGCCTCAATGGAGACTACCACTCTCAGGGTTCCCAGAAACATGGGGATTGCAATCCCAACATTTTTTGGGATTCCTCGCTTTTTATCTTGTAGATTTTCTGGGAAGAAGGTATCATGTCGGGGTACCGACACCCCAAAAGTTCTGCGTTGGATTGCGTCCTCAGCTCCTTCCAACTGAACAACGAAACCATCAATATTTGGACTCACTTCCTTCCAACTTGGTAAGTCTGTGGATTTTAGCCACAGTTCCGGGGTTGGTTGATACCTGCTCTTCCTCTCTTCTCCTCCTCCTCCTCTCTTCTCCTCTTCCTCTCTTCTTCTTCTCTTTGTCCAATTGTACCACGGCCCTGCTGTTTGTCTCCCTGGAGGAATTACAGCTAATCCTCGACTTACAACATTCATTTAGTGCAGGGGTGGGTTCCTACCGGCTTTGGTACCAGTTTGCTTTGTGCGTGCTTTGCTCATTGCTCGCGCATGCGCAGTTCACTATTAACTGTTCTACACATGCACAAAGACCATTAAAAACTAATAAAAAGCATGCCAGCAACAGCAGCAGAGACTGGGGAACTGGTTTGGGGGTGTGGCCAGCCTGGGTCGCTGCTGCTTCTACGGCCCAGGCCAAATTACCACTACCGGTTCGTACTTACAACCATTGCACATTTTTGTGGCCCGCCAGCAGTGCTGGCAGCAGATTTGGACAGTGAGAAGGTTGAGGAGGAACACGGGCCAGTCCTGGAGTCTGGGGAAGGCTCTGAGGAGGGCTCTGCATCGATGACAGAGAGGGGGCCAGGGCCGTATGCCAGTTATCAGCTACCTTCAGAGTCAGACATCAGTGAGGCAGAGGAACAGCTGGAGCCTGTTCCCAGTGTGCGCATGCACAGAGCTGCCAGATGAAGGGAACAGCTAAGGAACAAGGGTTGACTCGGGAGTAAAGCCACAGCTGGACAGTGAATGGCCCCTCCCAGAGGAAATAAAAGAGGAGCGAAAGGGGAGTGGAGTTTGCAGGAGACCATTAGTTCAATTCATTTGGGTGAAGATCTGTTCCTGACTTCTTGCCAAGGAATTGCTGCTACAGCTTGGAGTTCGGAAGATATCGGCCTTGCAGCTCTCCAAGCCTGATAAAGGGCTGTAGTTGTGGAATCTCTCGAAAGACTCTTGGCCGGGACTTTGCTGGAGAGGAATTCCCTTTCACCTAAATAAAAGGGGTTTTATCAGGACGATAAAAAACCCCTTTTACTAAACAAATGTGAATTCCTCTCCTTCACATTCAGCAAGACCTGGCAAACAGTCTTTCAAAGGAGGATTTATGACCACAGACCTTATCTAGCTTGGAGAGCTGCCATGTCAATATTTTCCCAAATGAGGTGCTGTGCAAGGAAAGACTCTGGGCACAGAGTCTCTGAGACTCACGGACAGATCTTCACACTCCTGAAACGAACGAACGAACGAATTGTTTCCTGCAAAAGCCCCCTCCCCTTTCGCTCCTCTTTTATTCCCTATGGGAGGGGCCATTCACCGTCCACCTGCGGCTTTACTCCCAAGCCAACCCTGATTTCTTAGCTGTTCTTTTCTTCTGGAAGCTCTGCACATGCGCACACTGGGAACAGGCTCCAGCTGTTCTTCTGCCTCACTGCTCTCTAGCTCCATAGGCACCTGATCACTGCTAGACAGCCTCAGCCCCATCTCTACCTCCGACGCAGAGCCCTCGTCCGAGCCTTCCCCAGACTCCAGGACTGGCCCATGTTCCTCCCCAACCTCCTCACTGTCCGAATCGGCTGCCAGCTCCCCTGGCTGCTGGCAGGCCACAACCCTGTCAACAGGTGAAGCATTAAATATGTATTCCCTTTATTATAGCTTTCTGGTATTATGTCTAAGAAGAATATTTCTGGCTTCACATCTATATGTTGCTTTCTCATTTTTTCTAACCATGCTTGTATTTTCATCCAACATGAAAGCCCGGTGTCTGGATACATTTCCAATAAGGAGCGGCCATGTTTTTAAACGTCTTTGCTAGTGCCACCTATAAAACACATTTTATATCTTCCAGGTATTTCTTATGGCGTTTCGTGATGCTCTCTTATTGCCTGGACCTTTGGACCGACACCTACAGCTGGCCATTCCTGGCCTACATGTCTCTGGTGTGCCTCTATCCCTTTGCGTCCAGCTGTGCTCACACCTTCAGCACCATGTCCACCCATGCGCGACACATCTGCTACTTCTTGGACTACAATGCCCTCAGCCTCTATAGTTTGGGTAAGGGAGCTTGTGGTTCGAAGGTTGACCTTCTCCCTGTCTCTCCTTTCCGAGGGTTGGGGCAGAATTGGGTTGCTACCGGTTCGCAGTGGAAATTGGGACGCCGAACTGGTACGGACAGCAGGCTGGCCATGCCCTCAAACCGGCTCCTCGGTAGCCCATGCTGTTGCCGGCATGTTTTTTAGTCATTTTATAGTGTTCTGCTCGTGCGCAGAACAAATTACAGGCAACCGCGCATGCGCAAGCAACATGTGTGTGAAGTGAATCAACAGTAATGCCAGCAGTAACCCACCCCTGGGTTGGGACTACAATTCTCCAAATCCACAGCCGACCAAATGCCGAATTTGCTGGGGGCGTTCTGGAAGCTGCAGCTGAGCGGTGTGGTGGTCTAGAGGCGGAGTTCTCGTCTCACAATCAGGAGGCTGTGAGTTCGATCCTGGGTAGAGGCAGATATTTCTCTCTCTGGGCACAATGAGAATATATCTGCTGAACAACACTCCGCTCTGGCAACAGGAAGGGCATCTGGCCAGTAAACACTGAGCTCCATTCAGTTGCCCAGACTCCACCCTGCAAGGGATTATGGGGTCGTTAAAAGAGGATGATGATTCTGGAAGTTGCAACCTCAAAGGAAGGTGCCAGGTTGGGGAAGAGAATGAACCAGAGTTTCTAAATCTTACATGGACTTCAACTCCCAGAGTTCCCCAGCCGGCATGCTTTAAGTATGTGGACTTCAGCTCCCAGAATTCCCCAGCCAGCTATGTTGGCTGGGGAATTCTGGGAGTTGAAGTCCACCCATCTTTAAGGGGCCAAGCCTGGGAAACACTGCGGTGAATGAAATGTGCATTTTATCTACTCCCTCACTCCATCCTTAACTGCTCTGTTTTTGCACTGCAACCACGAAATGCAGTGCAGTCAGAAGATGGGCTTGAGAACTCTTGCCCCCCCCCCTCCCACCCCATGGGACAGGGAGTCCAATGCAAAGTATTGCGCAATCCTGAGCCTCGGCAAAGAGGCTGGATTAGAAGCCCCGCCCCTCTAACCATGTCCTTGTGTGTGTTTCAGGCTGTGCCTTTATATATGGCACCTACGCGATGCCGGATCGCTGGGTCAACAGCCTGGGACACCGCTACTTTGTCCCCATGGCTGCCATGAATTCTTTGATCTGCACCAGCCTCTCTTGCTATTCTCGGTAGGTATTTCAGAAGAACAGAGTTGGAAGGGACCTTGGAGGTCTTCTAGTCCAGCCCCCTTTACTCAAGCAGGAGACCCTCCACCATTCCAGATGGATGGCTGTCCTGTCTCTTCTTAAAAACCTCCAGTGATGGAACACCCACAAGGTCTGGTAGCAAGCTGTTCCACTGGTGAATTGTTCTCACTGTCAGGACGCTTCTTCTTCCTCCTTTTCCCCCTCCCCTCTTCTCCTCCTCCTCCTCCTCCTCCTCCCCTTCCTCTTGTTCTTCCTCCTCCCACTCCTTCTCCACCTCTTTTCTCCTCCTCCTCCTTCCCCTCCTCCTCCTCTTCTCCTCCTCCTCCTCCTCCCCTTCCTCCTGTTCTTCCTGCTTCTCCTGCTCCTTCTAATCTTTTCTCCTCCCATTCCTTCTGCTCTTCCTGATCCTCCTGTTACTTCTCCTCCTCCTCTTCTTCCTCTCCTCCTCCTCCTCCTCCTTCCCCTCCTCCTGTTCTTCCTGCTCCTTCTGTTACTTCCCCTCCTCCTCTTCTTCCTCTCCTCCTCCTTCCCCTCCTCCTGTTCTTCCTGCTCCTTCTGTTACTTCCCCTCCTCCTCTTCTTCCTCTCCTCCTCCTGTTCTTTCTCCCTCCTGTTACTTTTCCACCTCCTCATCTTCTTCCTCTTCTTCTCCTCCTCCTTCCCCTCCTTCTGCTCTTCCTGCTCATCTTGTTACTTCTCCTCCTCTTCTTCCTTCTTCTCCTCCCCACTCTTCCTCTTCCTGCTCCTCCTGCTACTTTTCCTTCTCCTCCTTCCTCTTCTTCTCCTCTTCCTTCCCCTCCTCCTGTTCTTCCTCCTCCCACTCCTTCTCCACCTCTTTTCTCCTCTTCCTCCTTCCCCTCCTCCTCCTCTTCTCCTCCTCCTCCTCCCCTTCCTCCTGTTCTTCCTGCTTCTCCTGCTCCTTCTAATCTTTTCTCCTCCCATTCCTTCTGCTCTTCCTGATCTCCTGTTACTTCTCCTCCTCCTCCTCTTCTTCCTCTCCTCCTCCTTCCCCTCCTCCTGTTCTTCCTGCTCCTCCTGTTACTTCTCCTCCTCCTCATCTTCTTCCTCTTCTTCTCCTGCTCCTTCCCCTCCTTCTGCTCTTCCTGCTCATCCTGTTACTTCTCCTCTTCTTCCTTCTTCTCCTCCCCACTCCTCCTCTTCTTCCTCTTCCTCCTGTTACTTTTCCTCCTCCTCATCTTCTTTCTTTTCTTCTCCTCTTCCTTCCCCTCCTCCTGTTCTTCCTGCTCCCACTCCTTCTCTTCCTCTTTTCTTCTCCTCCTCCATCCCCTCCTCCTGCTCTTCCGCCTTCTCCCTCTCCCCTCTTCTTCTTGTCCTCCTCCTCCCCTCCCTCCTGTTCTTCCTGCTCCTCCTGCTCCTTATCCTCTTTTCCCCCCTCCTCCTTCCCCTCCTCCTGTTCTTCCTCCTCCCCTCTTCTTTTGTCCTCCTCCTCCTCCTCCTCCCCTCCCTCCTGTTCTTCCTGCTCCTTCTACTCTTTTCTTCTCCTCCTTCCTCTCCTCCTGCTACTTCTTCTTCCTCTTCTCTTCCTCCTCCTGCTCTTCTCCCCCCTCCTCTTCCTCCTCCTCCTTCTCCTCCCACTCTAGGTTCCTGGAGCTGGAGTGGCCCCGCTGGAGCAAGGCTGCACGGATGGCCGCTTTCGTCTACCCATTCTTCTTTGACAACATCCCACTCTTCTTCAGGGTAAGGCCCAGAGGGAGGGAAGGACTGTGCCCCCCCTCCACACCCACATAAGGAGAGGAGCCTTTCCCCCGGAAGGCAGCCTGCAAGGGGAGCTGACCTTGGCAGAGGGGAAGAGATGCTTCCTGGGGAATGGCTAGATAAGAGGACGCCCAGCCCTCAGCTGCACGATGGGTGGAGAAAAGGGCTCCTCCCGTTATTATAAGGCTATCACGGAGATTTGCACAGGTAGTCCTCAACTTACAACCACAATCGAGCCCCGAAATTCTGTGGTTAAGCAAGACCTTTGTTAAATGATTTTTGACCCGCGTTTCGAGCTGTTTTGCATTTGTTAAGCGAATCATTGCAGGTGTTTAAGTTAGCAGTGTAGTTATTATCTGGCTTCCCCATTGACTATGCTTGTGAGAAGGTCGCAAAAGGGGGAATCACATGATTTTGGGAGACTGCAACCGTCATAAATATGAAACAGTTGCCCAAGTGTCCAAATTTTATTATAGTATTATAGAATTCTTTATTGACCAAGTGTGATTGGACACACAAGGAATTTGTCTTTGGTGCATGTAGAGTAGAGTAGAGTAGAATAGAATTCAGAATAGAATAGAATAGAATAGAATTCAGAATAGAATAGAATTCAGAATAGAATAGAATTCAGAATAGAATAGAATAGAATAGAATAGAATGGAATGGAATGGAATGGAATGGAATGGAATGGAATGGAATGGAATAGAATAGAATGGAACAGGAACAGAACAGAATTCAGAATAGAATAGAATAGAATAGAATTCAGAATAGAACAGAACAGAATTCAGAATAGAATAGAATAGAATAGAATTCAGAATAGAATAGAATAGAATTCAGAATAGAATAGAATAGAATAGAATTCAGAATAGAATAGAATTCAGAATAGAATAGAATTCAGAATAGAATAGAATAGAATTCAGAATAGAATAGAATTCAGAATAGAATAGAATTCAGAATAGAATAGAATTCAGAATAGAATTCAGAATAGAATAGAATAGAATAGAATTCAGAATAGAATAGAATAGAATAGAATTCAGAATAGAATAGAATAGAATTCAGAATAGAATAGAATAGAATAGAATTCAGAATAGAATAGAATTCAGAATAGAATAGAATTCAGAATAGAATAGAATAGAATTCAGAATAGAATAGAATTCAGAATAGAATAGAATTCAGAATAGAATAGAATTCAGAATAGAATTCAGAATAGAATAGAATAGAATAGAATTCAGAATAGAATAGAATAGAATAGAATTCAGAATAGAATAGAATAGAATTCAGAATAGAATAGAATAGAATAGAATAGAATTCAGAATAGAATAGAATAGAATAGAATTCAGAATAGAATAGAATGGAATAGAATTCAGAATAGAATAGAATTCAGAATAGAATAGAATTCAGAATAGAATAGAATTCAGAATAGAATAGAATGGAATAGAATTCAGAATAGAATAGAATTCAGAATAGAATAGAATTCAGAATAGAATAGAATGGAATAGAATTCAGAATAGAATAGAATTCAGAATAGAATAGAATTCAGAATAGAATAGAATAGAATAGAATTCAGAATAGAATAGAATTCAGAATAGAATAGAATTCAGAATAGAATAGAATTCAGAATAGAATAGAATAGAATAGAATTCAGAATAGAATAGAATGGAATAGAATTCAGAATAGAATAGAATTCAGAATAGAATAGAATTCAGAATAGAATAGAATTCAGAATAGAATAGAATGGAATAGAATTCAGAATAGAATAGAATTCAGAATAGAATAGAATTCAGAATAGAATAGAATTCAGAATAGAATAGAATAGAATAGAATTCAGAATAGAATAGAATTCAGAATAGAATAGAATTCAGAATAGAATAGAATTCAGAATAGAATAGAATAGAATAGAATTCAGAATAGAATAGAATAGAATTCAGAATAGAATAGAATAGAATAGAATAGAATTCAGAATAGAATAGAATAGAATTCAGAAGAGAATAGAATAGAATAGAATTCAGAATAGAATAGAATTCAGAATAGAATAGAATTCAGAATAGAATAGAATGGAATAGAATTCAGAATAGAATAGAATTCAGAATAGAATAGAATTCAGAATAGAATAGAATGGAATAGAATTCAGAATAGAATAGAATTCAGAATAGAATAGAATTCAGAATAGAATAGAATAGAATAGAATTCAGAATAGAATAGAATTCAGAATAGAATAGAATTCAGAATAGAATAGAATTCAGAATAGAATTCAGAATAGAATAGAATAGAATAGAATTCAGAATAGAATAGAATAGAATAGAATTCAGAATAGAATAGAATAGAATTCAGAATAGAATAGAATAGAATAGAATTCAGAATAGAATAGAATAGAATTCAGAATAGAATAGAATAGAATAGAATTCAGAATAGAATAGAATTCAGAATAGAATAGAATTCAGAATAGAATAGAATGGAATAGAATTCAGAATAGAATAGAATTCAGAATAGAATAGAATTCAGAATAGAATAGAATTCAGAATAGAATAGAATAGAATAGAATTCAGAATAGAATAGAATTCAGAATAGAATAGAATTCAGAATAGAATAGAATTCAGAATAGAATAGAATAGAATAGAATTCAGAATAGAATAGAATAGAATTCAGAATAGAATAGAATAGAATAGAATTCAGAATAGAATAGAATAGAATTCAGAAGAGAATAGAATAGAATAGAATTCAGAATAGAATAGAATTCAGAATAGAATAGAATTCAGAATAGAATAGAATGGAATAGAATTCAGAATAGAATAGAATTCAGAATAGAATAGAATTCAGAATAGAATAGAATTCAGAATAGAATAGAATGGAATAGAATTCAGAATAGAATAGAATTCAGAATAGAATAGAATTCAGAATAGAATAGAATAGAATAGAATTCAGAATAGAATAGAATTCAGAATAGAATAGAATTCAGAATAGAATAGAATTCAGAATAGAATTCAGAATAGAATAGAATAGAATAGAATTCAGAATAGAATAGAATAGAATAGAATTCAGAATAGAATAGAATAGAATTCAGAATAGAATAGAATAGAATAGAATAGAATTCAGAATAGAATAGAATAGAATTCAGAATAGAATAGAATAGAATAGAATTCAGAATAGAATAGAATAGAATTCAGAATAGAATAGAATAGAATAGAATTCAGAATATAATAGAATTCAGAATAGAATAGAATAGAATAGAATTCAGAATAGAATAGAATAGAATTCAGAATAGAATAGAATAGAATTCTTTATTGGACGCACAAGGAATTTGTCTTTGGTGCATACAAAATAGAATAGGAATAGGAATAGGGATAGGGATATCCCAGAACAGAACAGAACAGAACAGAAAAGAAACGAATTCTTTATTGGCCACATGTGATTGGACAAACAAGGAATGTGTCATTGGTACATACAGAATAGAATAGAATAGAATTCAGTATAGAATAGAATAAGGAATAGAATAGAATAGCAGAATAGAATGGGATAGGATAGGATAGGATAGAATAGAATAAGGAATAGAATAAGGAATAGAATAGAATAGAATAGCATAGAATAGAATCCTTGCTTGGCCAAGTGTGATTGGACACACAAGGAAGTTGTCTTTGGTGCAGATGCTCTTAGCGTACATAAAGAAAAATAGAATACATTCATCAAGAATCAAAAGATACAACACTTAGTGAGAGTCAAGGTTACTAATAAGCTATCAAATCGTACTAGGAAACAATAAAAACAATATAAATTGAAAGATACAAGCAACATGGTTATAGTCATAAGTGGGGAGTGATAGGTACTAGGAAGGAAGAGAAGAAGAATAGTAATACAGTCTTAGTAAATTGTTTGACGGTGTTGTGGGAATTAGTTGTTAAGCAGAGTGATGGCATCCGGGAAAAAACCGTCCTTGTGTCTAGTTGTTGTGGTGTGCAGAGCCCTGTAGCTGTTCATCAAAGAAGAAACATTGCTTGATGCTTAAGTAGTTGGTCTCTTGAGTATGAAATCCGTAGTGAATCACAGAGAATGATATAAAAAAAAGAGAAACTATTAGAGAGCATTTTGCCAAGGCTGCCGTCTGCTCCGCCATCTTGGCCACCATCTTGATCAGATAATCATGCGGATGCTACACAGGTTGTACGGTGACAAAAGTCACTTTTTTCAGGGCTGTTGTAACTTTAAACAGTTCACTAAACGAACTGTTTTAAGTCGGGGACAGCCTGTAATTTGGGTCTTGTCCAGGCAGAGCTCCATTCTAATTTTCAAATTAGGAGGAAATATTGATGCGGTTCTGGACAATAAATACCATTTTATTTATTTAAATAATATTTAAAGGGGAGTCCAGAAATACTGTTCTGAGCGAGGCTTCCCGAGAGCCTGAAGCCAACTCCTGGTCCCGATAAAAACCTCTTTTATTAATTGATTGTGAATTCTGCTCCTTCACCTCCAGCAAAGTTTTTCAAGGGAGGATTTACAGTCACAGACCTTCTCTGGCTTGGAGAGCTGCCAGGCCGATCTCTGCAGAACTTGGCCAGGAGTCTCGGAGAGTCACGAACCAATTAAGCGAACGAATGGTCTCCTGCAAGCTCCACTCCCCCTTCGCTCCTCTTCTATTTCCTCTGGGAGGGGCCATTCATCGTCCACCTGTGGCTTTACTCCCAAGTCTCCCCCGGTTCTTTACCTCTTCCCTTCGTGTCTGGCCACTCTGCACATGCGCACACTGGGAACAGGCTCCAGCTGTTCTTCTGCCCCACTGATGTCTGACTCTGAAGGCAGCTGATAACTGTCAGACGGCCCTGGCCCCCTCTCTGCCTCCGACACAGAGCCCTCCTCAGAGCCTTCCATAGACTCCAGGACTGGCCCAGGTTCCTCCCCAACCCTCCTCACTGTCCGAATCTGCTGCCAGCTCCACTGGCCACTGGAGGGCCACAACAAATACGTAATCGCTCTTTCTGTAAAGAGTTTTGGCAATTGAGAATAAATTTACATCAATTGAAAGCGACAACGCGATTCCTATCTTGTCACGAGCATTCCTGTGCTCGTCTCATCATCCACGGTCTGGGCGGCTGGGGAAGATGGGCCCTGCGGTACCCTGATTCCTCTTTCAAGGGCCAACTCAAGGGGGGGGTCTCCTTTCCTTTCAGCTTTTGTTCTGTTTCGGCGACGATTGTACGTGGAACGACTCTGTGGCCAGCTATTTCTACCACCTTTTCTTTGCTCTGCTTACCGGCTTCCTGTTCGCGTCGCATCTGCCGGAACGCCTGGCCCCCGGTCGCTTTGATTTCATTGGTAAGCGAGGACGTGCGTTTATAAAGAATATCCAAAGCCAGAAAATGGCTGGGTTTGTGTGGTTGCTACCCCACTTATATTATTTTTTACAAATCAGCTAGTCCTCGACTTACGACCACAATGGATTCCAACATTTACTGTTGCTAAGCGAGACAGTTGTGAACTGAGTTTGGCCCTACTTGACAACTTTTCTTGCCACAGCTGTCAAGGGAATCGGTGCGGTTGTTAAGTTAGTCACAAGGTTGTTAAGTGAACCGGGCTTCCTCAGAAGGTCGCAAAAGGGGATTGTGTGACCCCGGGATACTGCGACCGTCATAAATATGAATCCGTTGCCAAGCATCCGAATTTTGACCAAGTGACCATCAGGATGCTACAACAAAGTGTGAGAAATGGTCATAAGTCTCTTTTTTTCCCCAGATCCGTTGTAACTTTGGATGGTCACTAAATGAGCTGTTGTAAGTCGAGGATTACCTGTAACTCAACCATGTCAAACCAACGGGACTAGAACTCACCATAACCTGGGGATCGGCCCAGACTCCACAAACCTGGCTTTTAGTCCTAAAATGGACTAGAACTCACCATCTCCTGGTGATCGGCCCAAGGGAATTCTGGGAGTTGAAGTCCACAAGCCTTAAAGTTCCATGGTTGGACTCCCTTGGTATAAGGCCGTGATTCATCTCCACCCCCTGCCTTTGATCCCCAGAGCTTGGCTGGGGCTTTGCTAGCAGCGATGGCTCTTCCATCCCAAGGACCGGCCCATAGATTTCCACTGCTCTCCTCTCCTCTGCCTTGTGTGCATACAGGCATCAGGCACTGGACCCAGCTGTTCCTCCTTTTCCTCATCAGCCACCTGCAGACCTGGGGGCTGTTGACTCTCCAGCTGAGGATGGCCGGCCGGCCCGGATTCCGCCTCTGTCCCTGACTCCCACGCCTCCTCCTCCGATTTGGCTGCTGGAGGGGCTGGTGGCCAATAGGTCCCTTCCAACTCTGCTATTATTTTTGGTCACTCCTCTCCGTGTCCTTTTCTCATTCTTCATCCCTGGAGGCTTTGAAGAAGAGACTGGACTGCCCTCTGTCAGAAATGGTGTAGTGCCTCCTGCTTGGGGGTGGGGTTGGGGGTTGGGCTAGATGACCTCTAAGGTCCCTTCCAACTCTATTATTCTGTTATTCTCCCCTCTCCCCTATCTGTAGGCCACAGCCACCAGCTGTTCCACATCTGTGCCGTGGTAGGCACCCATTTCCAGTTGGAAGCCATCCTGGGCGACATGAACTCTCGGCGGACATGGCTCAGCGCCCACACCCCGCCGGGCATGTTCACCCATACCTTCGCCATTCTGGGTGCCACCATGCTGGGCAACCTCGCCCTGTTTGCCGCCTTCGCCATGGCCCTCTTCCGCTTGCCGGCTTCCATCCGGATCCTGCAGGGCGGCCTCCCCGAGTCGGAGGGCGCCAAGGAGAAGTAGATGCCAGGGGGCAGCGCAGAGGCTCTTCTGGACTGGCGGGCACTGCCAGCTCACCGGTGATGCCTTCATACCTCAAGATCGCCTGGGCGTGGCGGAAAATGGAACCTGGGAGAGGAAGGGGCTTCCCTTTGGGCCCTTACTCCAATCCTGAGCACCTTAACCACGTGGTTAGCTTGATTTCTCTCCGTGCCAATGTCCTGGGTGCAAGTTTAGGCAGTTCTCCCTGTACGGGTAGCCTCGACTTACAACAGGTTCATTGAGTGACCGTTTTAAGCTACGACGACCCTGGAGAAAAAGGGCTGTTTTTCATACTTGCAACCATCCTGGCATCGACCATTTCTCACACTTCGTTGTAGCATCCTGATGGTCATTTTAATTCGGACGCTTGGCCACTGACTCGTATTTATGACGGTCGAAGTGTCCTGCGATTTTTCCTCTGGCGACCTTAACAACTGTGTCACCAACTGAATGACTGCGAGGATTTGCTTAACAACGGCGGCAGGAAAGATCGTGAAACGGGATGAATCTCCCTTAATACATGTCTCACTTAGCGACTAAAATGTTGGGCTGGACACAGGATAAAAACCCAAGTGTTTGGCAGCCAGCTTTTTAAGAGGTCACGTGTTCACCATCTGTGACCTTGGCAGCTGCTTCCCAACAAGAAAACTCAATGGGGCAAGGCAGATTTGCTTAAACGACTGCAGAATTCATCCAAACAGTGACTTGCTTAACAACCATGGGCAAAAAAAGGTGTAAATTGAGGCACGATTCACTTAAACCAGGGGTGTCCAAACTTGGCAACTTTAAGACTTGTGGACTTCAACTCCCAGAATTCTGGGAGTTGAAGTCCACAAGTCTTAAAGTTGCCAACTTTGAACACCCCTGACTTAAACAAACCCCCTTTTTGGGGAATGGAAATCCTGGTTCCCAATTGTGATTGTAAGTCGAGGACTACCTGTGTAAGACTTAAAACCTCCGCATTTGACAGCCATAAGGGACGCGGTGGCTCAGTGGCTAAGATGCTGAGCTTGTTGATAAGAAAGGTTGGGGGTTCGAATCCCCAGCGCCGCGTAATGGAGTGAGCTCCCGTTGCTTGTCCCAGCTTCTGCCAACCTAGCAGTTCGAAAGCAGGTAAAAAATGCAAGTAGAAAAATAGGAACCACCTTTGGTGGGAAGGGAACAGCGTTCCGTGCGCCTTCGGCGTTGAGTCATGCCGGCCACAGGACCACGGAGACGTCTTGGGACAGCGCTGGCTCTCCGGCTTTGAAACGGAGATGAGCAGCGCCCCCTAGAGTCGGAAG
Organism: Natrix helvetica; assembly: GCF_964273705.1. Taxonomy (NCBI): domain Eukaryota; kingdom Metazoa; phylum Chordata; class Lepidosauria; order Squamata; family Natricidae; genus Natrix; species Natrix helvetica. The sequence continues at coordinate 8,418,437 of NC_138563.1, forward strand.
CCACCTTGCAAAGAAACGAAATAGTTTAGGCAGCCAACAGAGCTGGAAGCTGCCCCAACAGATGGACCAAGGATGTAGCAAATACAGCTGGAGGGTCGAGGCAGGTTGTAGAGAGAGATGGAGGGAAAAGGCATCTCCAGGTGGTCTTCACTTCGATCTTCGGAGCAAGCGAGCCACCAATGTTCAGAGGAGATGATGAAGTGGAGGTTTGAAGGCCAGTCTAGAGAAAAGAAGGACGAGGGGGGACTTAATAGCAGCCTTCCAGTATTGGAGGGGCTGCCCCAAAGAGGAGGGGCCCCACTTATATAGCATTACAGTTAGTCCTTGACTTACAAAACTTCATTTAGAAACCGTTTGACCTGCCCAACAGCCGTCATAATAAGTACAGTGGCCTGAATAATAAAAATGATGGCCTGTCCTCACACTTATGACTGTCGCAGCATCCCTAGGGAGATGTGGGTCACCCTCTGGGACTTTCCCAGCCAGCTTTTGACAAGCAAAGTCGATGGAAGAAGCCGGATTTGCTTAACGGCTGTGCGATTCACTTAACAACGGCCGTGATTCTGCTTAACAACTGTGGCCGAAATGGTCCTGAAATCCAACGTGGCTCACTGAACGACCTCGCTTAGAAATGGAAATTCTCACACACAAGGAGACCCATTGCGGTCGTAAATCGAGGACTACCTGTTGCGAGATCATTGGCCAAAAAGGAAGCGGTAGGTGTGGCTTAGCCAATGCGGCCAATCGGCGTTGGAAAGGAGGATATAGTGCTGGGCAGTGAGTTCTGTAATGGAGAGGCTTCCCTTTTTCAGGCGCTCTTTCTCTCCAACTCTGTTGCTTGGAGGTGGGGTCCCCAACCTTTCGGACCTCAGGGATCACTAAATTTATAATTTTAAATCCCGCGGGCCACTAATAGGATCTTCCTAATTCCTGGCTGGGTGGGCGTGGCTAGGTGGTCACGTGACTGGGTGGGCGGGGCGAAATTGGTGTCACTCACATCGAGGGGCGCCACGCCGGCTTCTACTCACCCCTCCCCTCCCAGCCACTCCTCGCCTGAGCCCATCCGGGCTCCTTAGGGCCCCAACAGGAAGGAGTTGCTGGAATTGGATCTGACCAAGAAGGAGGCTCAGCAAAAGCACCTCACTGAGGACTAGGAGCATGGGCTTTCCAAGCAGAGGGAAGACCTGTGGGAGTTGCAAGGCCAGGGACCGGCGCCTGGAGGCTCAGTGGGCTGAGATGGTCAGCCAGTTCCAGGCCATGATGCAGCCCCACTGGAACGAGGCCCTCCGGCTCTTCACCACCAGCGGCGCTTCCCTCCAGCCTTCGCCCAAAGCCCCCCACCAGGAGGCTGAAGCAGACCCCAAGTCGGGATTTCTGCCCCCCTCCGACCCTCCCCCAAAGACCCCGAAGGAGGAGACTGCAGCAACACAAGCGTTCATTGCACGTATCCCTCCCAGGGGCCGTAGTTTGAGGATCCCTGATTTAGTGCAATATAAAAAATGCAAATAATTTTTCTGCAGACCACCAAAATTTTCTCGCAGACCACCAAGTTGGTGACCGGTTGTCTTGGAGGACCCAGCTCAAAAACTTAGGATAAGCAACGGGGTTGACTGTTCCCATCACACAGGCGTCTAACTAAGTTTGGTTATCCCCGTATATATGGATCTGTCCTGAGAATTTTATCAATGGACTTGATCAATCCTTCGCACAATAACTTTTAATTAACTCCCTGTCCTTTAGCTGTTGTGAGGCAGCCCCAATGTATTTTGAACAGTTATATCAATTCCTGTTTGGACAGCTCGTGCTTGCTGCTAAAAATAAATAAAACTCATCAAGTAAAACCCAAAAATAAATTAATGAAACCATGCTGAGAAACTACATCCTTTGCTGTCTTAACAAAATTAAGAGGTGGTTTATTTTTGTAAAAGGAGGATAAGACTGATGTTTGAAATGAAACAAACTTGCTTCAAAGCTAGAAAGATGGGGAAAAAATAAAATTTGAAACCAGTTAATATATTTTTTTCAATGCTTGTTTGTTTGGAAAGTCCCTAATGAACTCTAAGTAGAACATAAAAAGGGACCTCGGAGGTCCTCTAGTCCAACCCTCTGTTCGAGGCCTCAAGGAGATTAAATTATATAATTCTGTAAGTACATAAGTAGTTGGGAATACAATTTTGCGAGTTTTCACTGACGTGGTAGTTCAGTCAACCCACATTTTTGCCAACTTCTTTTCTCCGTGTCTCAAAAAGCTTCCCATAGTAACTAAACATGTAACCAGTGGTGAATTGAAAAAGTTTAGCAACCGGTTCTCTGCCCAGTTGCTGGATGGGTTTGATTGCTTCTATTAACTGGATTTTATTGCTGGGTCGCTTCTGACCTATAACTTCTTCATTGAATACAGATATATGAACAAACTTTGTTGCATTACATTCTTGATTAAATTATCTCTCCATTGATATATAATTTTATGGTAAAAGTAAAGGCTTCCCTTGCACATAGAGTCTGTACTAGTCTTTCCTGACTCTAGGGGGCGCTGCTCAACTCCGTTTCAAAGCCGAAGAGCCAGCGCTGTCCGAAGACGTCTCCGTGGTCATGTGGCTGGCATGACTCAACGCCGAAGGCTCACGGAACGCCGTTCCCTTCCCACCAAAGGTGGTTCCTATTTTCCTACTTGCATTTTTTACCTGCTTCTGAACTGCTAGTTTGGCAGAAGCTGGGACAAGTCACGGGAGCTCACTCCGTTAACGCGGCGCTAGGGATTCGAACCGCCCAACTGCCGATCTTTCTGATCGACAATCTCAGCGTCTGATCCACCGCGTCCCTAATGTTACTACTCCCCCTCCCCCCAAAAGTGGTGTTATTAGCCATCAAACCTCAAAAATACACTTTTCCCCGCAAAATTGTGGCCACAATTTTGGCCACTCCTGTACCTGCAATGCGGAGAGACGGGTCTAAGGAGTGGAGCTGAACGGAATCACCCCATTCCCGCGTCACCTTGTCATTCAATCCGCGTGAGAAGGCCCCACTCCACCCAGGGAGCTTTCACTGGGGCTTTGTCCCCCTTTGAGAGAAATTTCAACAGACAATTCTCTTTTATTCAGAGCAGGGAACTGGCAGAGAGAAAAAATGCAGGACACTTTCTGTTCCTGGTACGAGGGTGGGGGGGACAAAGGCTGGTTTTGAAAAGGCTGCCCACGTTGCTGAAGACTGGCACACAAAGGCTCCCATTCTCCTGCCCGGGGAAAGTTATGTCGGTTGGGCCGAGCGCCCTCGGAGGCTGCCGCCAAATGGGTTTGGTGGTGGAAAGCCACAGGAACGGGCCAGGGCACCGCATGTTTTCCAGACTGCCCTGCAGGTCTTTGAAGGAAGAAGGAGAGAGGAAGGAAGGAATGAAGGAGATGGGAAGGAGAAGAGGAGGAGAAATTGAGAAGGGAGGGAGGGAGAAAGGAAGGAAATGAAATGAGAAGGAGGGGAGAAATGGAGGAGGGAGGAGATGGGAATGAGAAGGGAAGGAGGGTAGAAATGGAGAAAGAGAGGGAGGGAGGGAGGAATTAAGGGAGGAGTTGGGAATGAGAAGAAGGGAAGGAGGGGAGAGATTGAGAAGGGAGGGAGGAAGGAAGGAAATGAAATGAGAAGAAGGAGAGATATGGAGCAGGGAGGAAGGAAGGAGATGGGAATGAGAAGAAGAGGAGGAGGGAAGAAAGTAAGAAATGAGGGAGGGAGGAGATGGGAAGGAGAAGAACAGAAGGAGGGGAGAAATAGAGAAGGGAGGGAGAGAGGAAGGAAGGAGATGGGAAGGAGAAGAGGAGGAGAAATTGAGAAGGGAGGGAGGAAGAAAGGAAGGAAATGAAATGAGAAGGAGGGGAGAAATGGAGCAGGGAGGGAGGAAGGAAGGAGATTTATTTATTTATTTTATTTATTTATTTATTTAAACTTATTAGTCGCCCCCTCTCCCCACAGGGACTCGGGGCGACGTACACAAGCAACAGTCAGCATAGTGTCATACAGAGAAGGTAAAAAATAAATAAATAATTACAATACTGAAAAAGGTTAAAACCCCAATAACATTAAAAGTTAAAAACTAAAATTGACAATTAAAAATGGCCTAGGGGTGGAAAAGTTGTCGAATTATGCCAGGCCGGCTAGCCGAAACAGGGGGTCTTCAGTTTACTGCGGAAGGAGCGGAGATCGGTTGTTGTTCTAATGTCTGGGGGGAGGTCGTTCCAAAGGGTAGGGCCCGCCACAGAGAAGGACCTGCTCCTGGGCACCGCCCTCTGACAATCTCTAGAGGACGGCACCCGGAGGAGACCCTCTCTGTGTGAGCGAATGGGTCGCAGGGATGTATGGGCCAGGACACGATCCCGCAGGTAACTAGGCCCTATGCCATGGAGCGCTTTGAAAATGGTAACTAACACCTTGAAGCGCACCCGGTAGGCCACAGGAAGCCAGTGCAGCTTGCGCAGGAGCGGTGTTGTATGGGAGAACCTTGATCTCCCCATAATTACCCGCGCGGCTGCATTCTGGACCAACTGCAGTCTCCGGGTGCACCTCAAGGGGAGCCCCATGTAGAGAGCATTACAGTAGTCCAGGCGAGACGTCACCAGCGCGTGAGTGACTGTGTGCAGGGCCTCCCGGTCCAAGAGGGGTCGCAATTGGCGCACCAGGCGGACCTGGTGGAACGTCCCCCTCGCCACGGCTGCCACATGATCTTCCATAGCCAGCCGGGCATCAAGGAAGATGCCCAAATTGCGTGCCCATTCCACCGGGGCTAATTGTTCATCCCCGATGGCCAGCGATGGAATGTGCTGGTTGTACCGGGGTGCCGGAAGCCACAGCCACTCTGTCTTGGAGGGGTTGAGTCTGAGCCTGTTGTCACCCATCCAGACCCGCACGGCTTCCAGACAACGGGACATCACTTCAACAGCCTCGTTGGGGTGGTTTGGGGTGGAAATATACAGCTGAGTGTCATCAGCGTACAGATGATATCTCACCCCAAAACCACGGATGATCTCGCCCAGCGGTTTCATATATGTGTTGAACAGGAGAGGCGAGAGGATCGACCCCTGTGGGACCCCACAAGTGAGGGGCCTCGGGGTCGACCTCTGCTCCCCTGTCAACACACATTGCGTCCGGCCAGAGAGGTAGGAGCGGAACCACCGCAATACGGTGCCCCCGATCCCCAACCCCTCCAGACGGCGCAATAGGATACCATGGTCGATGGTATCGAAAGCCGCCGAGAGGTCTAATAGGACAAGGATGGAGGAACAACCCCCATCCTTTGCCCTCCAGAGATCATCCACCAACGCGACCAAGGCCGTCTCCGTGCTGTGACCGGGTCGGAAGCCGGACTGGCGCGGGTCTAGATAATCATCTTCCTCCAGGTGACGCAGGAACTGCTGAGCCACCACACTCTCAACAACCTTCGCTAAAAAAGGAAGGTTGGAGACAGGACGATAATTTGCTAGCTCCATTGGGTCCAGAGAAGGCTTCTTGAGCAGGGGTCTCACCACCGCCTCTTTCAAGGCGGTTGGTAAAAGGCCCTCACCCAACGAAGCGTTCACCAGTCCCAGTAGCCAGCCTCGTGAACCCTCCCAGGAAGCCAGTACCAACCAGGAGGGGCACGGGTCCAATAAACATGGGGTGGCTCGCAGTCGCCCGCGCAACCTGTCCAAATCTTCGGTGACAACAGGGTCAAACTCCTCCCAGCGCGGAATCTCAAGACTAGCCTCGGACGCCCCCCCTGGAGCACTGGAGTGGGTCCACCCCCTCCGGATCTGATCAATTTTGTCCTGCAGGTATTCCCCAAACTCCTCTGCCCTGCCCTGCAATGGGGGGTCCCGTTGTCCCTGCAACAGCAGGGAACGGGTCACCCGAAACAGGGCGGCAGGGCGGTTCTCTGCGGACGCTATAAGGGTGGCACAATATTGACGTTTGGCCACCCTTATTGCCACAAGGTAGGTCCTTAAGTAGGCTCTTACCTGTGTTCGATCAGATTCGGAGCGGGAGGATCTCCACTTGTTCTCTGGGCGTCTCCTGTGGCGTTTCATTGCCCTTAGCTCCCCGTTAAACCAGGGGGCCAGGTTTCCGTTATTCCTGCGAGGTCCGGCTCCCCCTCTGAGATCAAGTCCCTGATGAGGGGGGCCTTGTTAACCACGGACCTCGCGTTACATAACATCAGCCTAAGGCCCAGGCTCTGCCGATCCTGTCCACCTAGACTGCGGGGGTTGGTACAAGCGACCGGGCGTGTCCAACAGCCCCGGTCTCCCAACCGACCATGCGTTCTTCTGGTGTCCTCGCGCCCGCCCCTCCCTACGACCGTCGCTATCGGAATCCCCCCTATAGGAATACTGTATCCTGATGGGAATGAGAAGAAGTGAGGGAGGGAGGAAGGAAAGAAGGAATAATAGAATAACAGAACTGGATGGGGACTTTGGAGGTCTTCTAGTCCAACCCCCTGCTCAAGCAGGAAAATCTATGCCTCCTTTATTTGGGGTCTGCATTCAGCCGAACCAGCTGCTAACTTTTTGCGCAGTGCAGCAAACTGCCTGATCCGACCAGTGGTTGGCCCCGCCCCTCACCCCTTCCCTCCCAGTCGCTCCTCGCCTGGCCTGAGAAGGTAAGGGCAACAGCAGGGGAGGGAGACTCACTCCGGGTGGGGCTGGAAATCACCACCATAGTAAAAGAAGTGGTGCAAGAAGAAGGGCGGCCCTCGCCCGCTGGAGCAAAGTAATGGCGCGGTTGCAATACCCTGCGGCGAGTGATGTTGAGTTGGCCACGCCCACTCAATCACATGACACACACACCCAGCTACACCTACCCAGCCGGTCATTAGGGAGAACCAGTTGTTAAATTACGTGAATCACATCAGTGGTCTGCCTACTTTCTCTGGGGAGGGGGCGCTTATGAAAATGTTCCGCTCCCAGAGGAGCTTGCTTCATTGGAGTGGGCTGGGGGAGACAGCAGAGGCATTGCTTTAGGTTCTGATTTTCTCCTGGGACTATTACAGGGTCTCCTCCTTGGGCAGGGGGCGGACTCGAAGATCTCTAAAGTACTAGTGTCCCACTATTTGAGGGGCTGCCCCAAAGAAGAGGGGGTCAACCTATTCTCCAAAGCACCTGAAGGCAGGGCAAGAAGAAACGGATGGAACCTAAGCAAGGAAAGAAGCAACCAGGAATTAAGGGGAAACTTCCCAACGGTGAGAGCAATTAGCCAGAGGAACTACCTGCCTCCAGAGGTTGTGAATGCTCCAACACTGGTTGTTTTTAAGATGATGTTGGATATCCATTTGTATGAAGTGGTGCAGGGTCTCCTGCCTGAGCAGGGGATTGGACTAGAAGACCTCCAATGTCCCTTCCAGACCTAGGATTCCCAGCTTACCACGAACTGCCCAAGTCTGATCTCCCAGGGAAGTAAAACCCTCGACTCCATTTGGTTGAAGCGAAAAGGCACTTTTTACTAAGAGATGCTGATTGCAGGACAGGCAGGCAGGATCTGAAGTTCCAGCGCATCAATTCAACACTAAGTGCTTGGTTCCCCCAACCCTCCCCCCATAGTCCATCCACGGGCAGCCAATCTGGTACCGCCGAGATGCTTTGGGAAGCGCTGAGGGGTTTAAGCGGGTGAAATTCCACTCGGGATATGCGGCCTTGAAGATGCCGGCGTGGACTGAGTCCCAAATCGCTCTGTTCTTCCTCAACTGTCAATCCCCCCCCCCCCAACCATTTCCCTCATAAAGACACACAGCTTTATTGCCCATTTGCTCCCCCCTCCTTTCCCAGGCAGACTGCCAGTGAGGCGCTAAGCCGAAGATGGTGGATCTGACAGGAACATTGACCTGCGTGGGGACCTCATGGTGGTCTTAGCCAGGATGTGATGCGCTGAAGGGTGGGGTGTCCCTTCCGTCTTCGTCATCCGTTGTTCTTTTTTTCTTCCCTTCCATCAGGTCCAATTCTTGGAGACTGTCTGAACAAGTCCTGTTTCTTTTCTTGGAGAGGTTCTTGAGAAGTCATATTTCCATTGCCTCCTTCCTAGGGCTAAAAAAGGAATGACTGGCATAAGGTCACTGAGATGGCCTTCTGCCAGAGGGAGGAAGAAGGAAGGAAGGAAGGAAGGAAGGGAGGGAGGGAGGGAGGGAGGAAGGAAGGAAGGAAGGAAGGAAGGAAGGAAGGAAGGAAGGAAGGAAGGACAGACTTTGATATCCACTGGGGGACTAGAACTCACCATCTCCTGGGGATTGGCCCAAGGTGACAAGGCCGCCTCTCGTGAGTATTCCAGGAGCAAAACTCACCATGCCTATTGCAGGAAGAGAAATAATCATTTCTTGATTATTGGTCCAAAGTCATTCAACCAGCCGTTGTGTCTTTGGGCCTGGATAATGGCGCAAAGACACTCAGCTGCTTATTGCGTTTTTTGCAAGACAAGAAATCCCTGTCTCCTGGATATAGGCCTGAAGTCACAAAAATGGCCTTCTAGTCTAAATACTCACAAATACTCATCGTCCTCTGATAATTACACCAAAGTAACTCAAGCACACTCATTGGGTATAGCCGGACAAGAACTGCATTGCCGGATTAGAAACCCTTGCAGAAAGAAAATTATCATCTTCCGTTTATTGCCCGAAAATCACACTGCTGAATCCCATTCTAAAGAAATACAAATACTTACCATTTCCTGGTTTTTTTTCCTTCTCCAAAATCCCAAAAGGACCTTTTCTGTACAAAGAAAATCCTACAAATACTCAACATCTCCCGAGTTTTTGCCTATCTCCTGGGTTCCCCCCCCCCCCCCCGCAAAAAAAATTAGGATTGGACCTTTTTTGTATAAAGAAAATCATACAAATACTCACCATCTCCTGAGATTTTCAATATCTCCTGGTTTTTATTTCCAAAAATCACAAAAGGACCTTTCCTGTGTGAAAAAAATGTTATAAATACTCACAATCTCCTGAGTTTTTCACAATCTCCTGTTTTCCCCCCCTAAAAATCACGAAGGGACCTTTGCTGTGAGAAAAAAATGTTATACTCACCATCTCCTGGGTTTTTCACTATCTCTTGTATCTTTTCCCCCAAAAATCACGAATGGACCTTCCCTGTGTGAAAAAAATGTTATAAATACTCACTGTCTCCTGAGTTTTTCACTATCTCCTGTTTTTTCCCCAAAAAAATAACGAAGGGACTTTTCCTGTGTGAAAAAAATGTGATAAATACTCACCATCTCTTGATTTTTTCACTATCTCCTGTATCTTTTCCCCCAAAAATCACGAATGGACCCTTCTTCTATAAAGAAAATCCTACAGATACTCACCATCTCTTGAGTTTTTCACAATCTCCTGTTTTTTTCGCCAAAAAGGGACCTTTCCTGTGTGAAAAAAATGTTATAAATACTCACCATCTCTTGAGTTTTTCACTACCTCCTGTATCTTTTTCCCCAAAAATCACGAAGGGAACTTTCCTGTATAAAGTAAATCCTACAAATACTCACCATCTCCTGAAGTTTTGAATATCTCCTGGTTTTTATTTCCCAAAATCACGGAGGGACCTTTCCTGTATAAAGAAAATCCTACAAATACTCATCATCTCCTGAGCTTTTCACTATCTCCTGTTTTTCCCCCTGTATAAAGTAAATCCGACAAATATTCATCGAGGTTTTCAATATCTCTTGGTTTTTGTTGACGATAAAATTTTATTTTTCCTGTGTGAAAAAAATGTTATAAAGACTCACCATCTCTTGAGTTTTTCACTGTCTCCTGTGTCTTTTTTCCCAAAATCATGAATGGACCTTGCCTGTATAAAGAAAATCCTACAGATACTCACCATCTCTTGGGTTTTTCACAATCTCCTGTTTTATTCCCCTAAAAATCACGAAGGGACCTTTCCTATGTGAAAAAAATGTTATAGATACTCACCATCTCTTGAGTTTTTCACTGTCTCCTGTTTTTTTCCCCTAAAAATCACGAAAGGACCTTTCCTGTATGAAAAAATGTTATAAATACTCACCATCTCTTGAGTTTTACACTGTCTCCTGTATCTTTTTTCCCAAAAATCACGGAGGGATCTTTTCTGTATGAAAAAATGTTATAAATACTCACCATCTCTTGAGTTTTACACTGTCTCCTGTATCTTTTTTCCCAAAAATCACGGAGGGATCTTTTCTGTATGAAAAAATGTTATAAATACTCACCATCTCTTGAGTTTTATACTACCTCTTATATCTTTTTTCCCAAAAATCACGGAGGGACCTTTCCTGTCTAAAGAAAATCCTACAGATACTCACCATCTCCTGAGCTTTTCACTATCTCCTGTTTTTCCCCCTGTATAAAGTAGATCCGACAAATATTCATCGAGGTTTTCAATATCTCTTGGTTTTTATTGACGAAGGAACCTTTCCTGTGTGAAAAAAATCCTACAGATACTCACCATCTCTTGGGTTTTTCACAATCTCCTGTTTTATTCCCCTAAAAATCACGAAAGGACCTTTCCTATGTGATAAAAATGTTATAAATACTCACCATCTCCTGAGTTTTTCACTGTCTCCTGTATCTTTTTTCCCCTAAAAATCAACAAGGGACATTTCCTGTATAAAGTAAATCCTACAAATACTCATCATCTGTTGAGGATTTGAATATCTCCTGGTTTTTATTTCCCAAAATCATGAATGGACCTTTCCTGTATAAAGAAAATCCTACAGATACTCACCATCTCCTGAGCTTTTCACTGTCTCCTGTTTTCCCCCCTAAAAATAACGAAGGGACCTTTCCTATGTGAAAAAAATGTTATAAATACTCACCATCTCCTGAGTTTTTCACTATCTCCTGTATCTTTTTCCCCCTAAAAATCAACAAGGGACCTTTCCTGTATAAAGAAAATCCTACAGATACTCACCATCTCCTAAGCTTTGCACTATCTCCTGTTTTATTCCCCTAAAAATCACGAAGGGACCTTTCCTGTGTGAAAAAAATGTTATAGATACTCACCATCTCCTGAGATTTTCACTATCTCCTGTATCATTTTTCCCAAAAATAACGAATGGACATTTCCTGTATAAAATAAATCCTACAAATACTCATCATCTGTTGAGGTTTTGAATATCTCCTGGTTTTTATTTCCCAAAATAACGAAGGGACCTTTCCTGTATAAAGAAAATCCTACAGATACTCATGATCTCTTGGGTTTTTCACAATCTCCTGTTTTTTCTCCTAGAAATCACGAAGGGATCTTTCATGCGTGAAAAAAATGTTATAGATACTCACCATCTCTTGAGTTTTACACTGTTTCCTGTATCTTTTTTCCCCTAAAAATCATGAATGGACCTTTCCTGTATAAAAAAAAATCCTACACATACTCAACATCTGTTGAGATTTTCACAATCACCTGTTTTTTCTGCCTAAAAATCACCAAGGGATCTTTCCTGTGTGAAAAAAATCCTACAGATACTAACCATCTCCTGAGCTTTTCACTATCTCCTGTATCATTTTTCCCAAAAATAACGAATGGACATTTCCTGTATAAAATAAATCCTACAAATACTCATCATCTGTTGAGGTTTTGAATATCTCCTGGTTTTTATTTCCCAAAATAACGAAGGGACCTTTCCTGTATAAAGAAAATCCTACAGATACTCATGATCTCTTGGGTTTTTCACAATCTCCTGTTTTTTCTCCTAGAAATCACGAAGGGATCTTTCATGCGTGAAAAAAATGTTATAGATACTCACCATCTCTTGAGTTTTACACTGTTTCCTGTATCTTTTTTCCCCTAAAAATCATGAATGGACCTTTCCTGTATAAAAAAAAATCCTACACATACTCAACATCTGTTGAGATTTTCACAATCACCTGTTTTTTCTGCCTAAAAATCACCAAGGGATCTTTCCTGTGTGAAAAAAATCCTACAGATACTAACCATCTCCTGAGCTTTTCACTATCTCCTGTATCATTTTTCCCAAAAATAACGAATGGACATTTCCTGTATAAAATAAATCCTACAAATACTCATCATCTGTTGAGGTTTTGAATATCTCCTGGTTTTTATTTCCCAAAATAACGAAGGGACCTTTCCTGTGTGAAAAAAATGTTATAGATACTCACCATCTCTTGAGTTTTTCACTATCTTCTGTTTTTTTCCCCTAAAAATCACGAACGGATCTTTCCTGTGTGAAAAAAATGTTATAGATACTCACCATCTCTTGAGTTTTACACTACCTCTTATATCTTTTTCTCCTAGAAATCACGAAGGGACATTTCCTGTATAAAGAAAACCCTACACATACTCACCATCTCCTGAGCTTTTCACCATCTCCTGTTTTTCCCCCTCTATAAAGTAAATCCGACAAATATTCATCGAGGTTTTCAATATCTCTTGGTTTTTATTGACGAAGGGACCTTTCCTGTGTGAAAAAAAACCTACAGATACTCACCATCTCTTGGGTTTTTCACTATCTCCTGTATCTTTTTTCCCAAAAATCAACAAGGGACCTTTCCTGTATAAAGTAAATCCTACAAAAACTCATCATCTCTTGAGGTTTTGAATATCTCCTGGTTTTTATTTCCCAAAATCATGAATGGACCTTTCCTGTATAAAGAAAATCCTACAGATACTCACCATCTCTTGGGTTTTTCACAATCTCCTGTTTTTTCTCCTAGAAATCACGAAGGGACCTTTCCTGCGTGAAAAAAATGTTATAGATACTCACCATCTCTTGAGTTTTATACTACCTCTTATATCTTTTTTCCCAAAAATCATGGAGGGACCTTTCCTGTCTAAAGAAAATCCTACAGATACTCACCATCTCCTGAGCTTTTCACTATCTCCTGTTTTTCCCCCTGTATAAAGTAGATCCGACAAATATTCATCGAGGTTTTCAATATCTCTTGGTTTTTATTGACGAAGGGACCTTTCCTGTGTGAAAAAAATGTTATAAATACTCACCATCTTCTGAGTTTTACACTGTCTCCTGTATCTTTTCCCCCCTAAAAATCAACAAGGGACCTTTCCTGTATAAAGAAAATCCTACAAATACTCATCATCTGTTGAGGTTTTGAATATCTCCTGGTTTTTATTTCCCAGAATCATGAATGGACCTTTCCTGTATAAAGAAAATCCTACAGATACTCACCATCTCTTGGGTTTTTCACAATCTCCTGTATCTTTTTCCCCAAAAATCATGGAGGGACCATTCCTGTACAAAGCAAATCCTACAAATACTCATCATCTGTTGAGGTTTTGAATATCTCCTGGTTTTTATTTCCCAAAATCATGAATGGACCCTTCCTGTATAAAGAAAATCCTACAGATACTCACCATCTCCTGAGCTTTTCACAATCTCCTGTTTTATTCCCCTAAAAATCACGAACGGACCTTTCCTGTGTGAAAAAAATGTTATAAATACTCACCATCTCCTGAGTTTTTCACTGTGTCCTGTATCTTTTTCCCCAAACATCACGAATGGACCCTTCTTCTATAAAGAAATTCCTACGGATCCTCACCATCTTTTGAGTTTTTCACTATCTCCTGTTTTTTCCCCCTAAAAATAATGAAGGGACCTTTCCTGTGTGAAAAAAATGTTATAAATACTCACCATCTGTTGAGGTTTTCAATATCTCTTGGTTTTTATTGACGAAGGGACCTTTCCTGTGTGAAAAAAATCCTACAGATACTCACCATCTCTTGGGTTTTTCACAATCTCCTGTTTTATTCCCCTAAAAATCACCAAAGGACCTTTCCTGTGTGAAAAAAATGTTATAAATACTCACCATCTTCTGAATTTTACACTGTCTCCTGTATCTTTTTCCCCCTAAAAATCATGAATGGACCTTTCCTGTATAAAGAAAATCCTACACATACTCACCATCTGATGAGATTTTCACAATCTCCTGTTTTTTCTGCCTAAAAATCACGAAGGGACCTTTCCTATGTGAAAAAAATATTATAAATACTCACCATCGCTTGAGTTTTTCACTGTCTCCTGTATCTTTTTTCCCCTAAAAATCAATAAGGGACCTTTCCTGTATAAAGTAAATCCTACAAATCATATGTTGAGGTTTTGAATATCTCCTGGTTTTTATTTCCCAAAATCATGAATGGACCTTTCCTGTATAAAGAAAATCCTACAGATACTCACCATCTCCTGAGCTTTTCACTGTCTCCTGTTTTCCCCCCTAAAAATAACGAAGGGACCTTTCCTGTGTGAAAAAAATGTTATAAATACTCACCATCTCTTGAGGTTTTCACTATCCTGTATCTTTTTCCCCAGAAATCACGAAGGGAACTTTCCTGTATAAAGTAAATCCGAAAAATATTCATCGAGGTTTTCAATATCTCTTGGTTTTTATTGACGAAGGGACCTTTCCTGTGTGAAAAAAATCCTACAGATACTCACCATCTCTTGGGTTTTTCACAATCTCCTGTTTTATTCCCCTAAAAATCATGAAAGGACCTTTCCTATGTGATAAAAATGTTATAAATACTCACCATCTCCTGAGTTTTTCACTGTCTCCTGTATCTTTTTTCCCCTAAAAATCAACAAGGGACCTTTCCTGTATAAAGAAAATCCTACAAATACTCATCATCTGTTGAGGTTTTGAATATCTCCTGGTTTTTATTTCCCAGAATAATGAATAGACCTTTCCTGTATAAAGAAAATCCTACAGATACTCACGATCTCTTGGGTTTTTCACAATCTCCTGTTTTTTTCCCCTAAAAATCACGAAGGGACCTTTCCTATGTGAAAAAAATGTTATAAATACTCACCATCTCCTGAGTTTTTCACTATCTCCTGTATCTTTTTCCCCCTAAAAATCAACAAGGGACCTTTCCTGTATAAAGAAAATCCTACAGATACTCACCATCTCCTAAGCTTTGCACTATCTCCTGTTTTATTCCCCTAAAAATCACGAAGGGACCTTTCCTGTGTGAAAAAAATGTTATAGATACTCACCATCTCCTGAGATTTTCACTATCTCCTGTATCATTTTTCCCAAAAATAACGAATGGACATTTCCTGTATAAAATAAATCCTACAAATACTCATCATCTGTTGAGGTTTTGAATATCTCCTGGTTTTTATTTCCCAAAATAACGAAGGGACCTTTCCTGTATAAAGAAAATCCTACAGATACTCATGATCTCTTGGGTTTTTCACAATCTCCTGTTTTTTCTCCTAGAAATCACGAAGGGATCTTTCATGCGTGAAAAAAATGTTATAGATACTCACCATCTCTTGAGTTTTACACTGTTTCCTGTATCTTTTTTCCCCTAAAAATCATGAATGGACCTTTCCTGTATAAAAAAAAATCCTACACATACTCAACATCTGTTGAGATTTTCACAATCACCTGTTTTTTCTGCCTAAAAATCACCAAGGGATCTTTCCTGTGTGAAAAAAATCCTACAGATACTAACCATCTCCTGAGCTTTTCACTATCTCCTGTATCATTTTTCCCAAAAATAACGAATGGACATTTCCTGTATAAAATAAATCCTACAAATACTCATCATCTGTTGAGGTTTTGAATATCTCCTGGTTTTTATTTCCCAAAATAACGAAGGGACCTTTCCTGTGTGAAAAAAATGTTATAGATACTCACCATCTCTTGAGTTTTTCACTATCTTCTGTTTTTTTCCCCTAAAAATCACGAACGGATCTTTCCTGTGTGAAAAAAATGTTATAGATACTCACCATCTCTTGAGTTTTACACTACCTCTTATATCTTTTTCTCCTAGAAATCACGAAGGGACATTTCCTGTATAAAGAAAACCCTACACATACTCACCATCTCCTGAGCTTTTCACCATCTCCTGTTTTTCCCCCTCTATAAAGTAAATCCGACAAATGCTCATCGAGGTTTTCAATATCTCTTGGTTTTTATTGACGAAGGGACCTTTCCTGTGTGAAAAAAAACCTACAGATACTCACCATCTCTTGGGTTTTTCACTATCTCCTGTATCTTTTTTCCCAAAAATCAACAAGGGACCTTTCCTGTATAAAGTAAATCCTACAAAAACTCATCATCTCTTGAGGTTTTGAATATCTCCTGGTTTTTATTTCCCAAAATCATGAATGGACCTTTCCTGTATAAAGAAAATCCTACAGATACTCACCATCTCTTGGGTTTTTCACAATCTCCTGTTTTTTCTCCTAGAAATCACGAAGGGATCTTTCCTGCGTGAAAAAAATGTTATAGATACTCACCATCTCTTGAGTTTTATACTACCTCTTATATCTTTTTTCCCAAAAATCATGGAGGGACCTTTCCTGTCTAAAGAAAATCCTACAGATACTCACCATCTCCTGAGCTTTTCACTATCTCCTGTTTTTCCCCCGGTATAAAGTAGATCCGACAAATATTCATCGAGGTTTTCAATATCTCTTGGTTTTTATTGACGAAGGGACCTTTCCTATGTGAAAAAAATCCTACAGATACTCACCATCTCTTGGGTTTTTCACAATCTCCTGTTTTATTCCCCTAAAAATCACAAAAGAACCTTTCCTATGTGAAAAAAATGTTATAAATACTCACCATCTCTTGAGGTTTTCAATATCTCCTGGTTTTTATTTCCCAAAATCATGAATGGACCTTTCCTGTATAAAGAAAATCCTACAGATACTCACCATCTCTTGGGTTTTTCACAATCTCCTGTTTTCCCCCCTTAAAAATCACGATGGGACCTTTCCTGTATGAAAAAATGTTATAAATACTCACCATCTCTTGAGTTTTACACTGTCTCCTGTATCTTTTTTCCCAAAAATCACGGAGGGATCTTTTCTTTCTAAAGAAAATCCTACACATACTCACCATCTCCTGAGCTTTTCACTATCTCCTTTTTTCCCCCCTGTATAAAGTAAATCCGACAAATACTCATCGAGGTTTTCAATATATCTTGGTTTTTATTGACGAAGGGACCTTTCCTGTGTGAAAAAAAACCTACAGATACTCACCATCTCCTGAGATTTTCACTATCTCCTGTATCATTTTTCCCAAAAATAACGAATGGACATTTCCGGTATAAAGAAAATCCTACAGATACTCACCATCTCTTGGGTTTTTCACTATCTCCTGTATCTTTTTTCCCAAAAATCAACAAGGGACCTTTCCTGTATAAAGTAAATCCTACAAAAACTCATCATCTCTTGAGGTTTTGAATATCTCCTGGTTTTTATTTCCCAAAATCATGAATGGACCTTTCCTGTATAAAGAAAATCCTACAGATACTCACCATCTCTTGAGTTTTTCACAATCTCCTGTTTTTCCCCCTAAAAATCACAAAGGGACCTTTCCTGTGTGAAAAAAATGTTATAAATACTCACCATCTCCTGAGTTTTACACTGTCTCCTGTATTTTTTCCCCCTAAAAATCAACAAGGGACCTTTCCTGTATAAACTAAATCCTACAAATACTCATCATCTGTTGAGGTTTTGAATATCTCCTGGTTTTTATTTCCCAAAATCATGAATGGACCTTTCCTGTATAAAGAAAATCCTACACATACTTACTATCGCTAGGGTTTTTCACAATCTCCTGTTTTATTCCCCTAAAAATCACGAAGGGACCTTTCCTGTGTGAAAAAAATGTTATAAATACTCACCATCTCTTGAGGTTTTCACTATCCTGTATCTTTTCCCCCAGAAATCACGAAGGGAACTTTCCTGTATAAAGTAAATCCGAAAAATACTCATCGAGGTTTTCAATATCTCTTGGTTTTTATTGACGAAGGGACCTTTCCTGTGTGAAAAAAATCCTACAGATACTCACTATCTTTTGAGTTTTTCACTATCTCCTGTTTTCCCCCCCTAAAAATCACGAAGGGACCTTTCCTGTGTGAAAAAAATGTTATAAATACTCACCATCTTCTGAGTTTTACACTGTCTCCTATATTTTTCCCCCCTAAAAATCAACAAGGGACCTTTCCTGTATAAAGAAAATCCTACAAATACTCATCATCTGTTGAGGTTTTGAATATCTCCTGGTTTTTATTTCCGAGAATCATGAATGGACCTTTCCTGTATAAAGAAAATCCTACAGATACTCACCATCTCTTGGGTTTTTCACAATCTCCTGTTTTATTCCCCTAAAAATCACGAAGGGACCTTTCCTATGTGAAAAAAATGTTATAAATACTCACCATCTCCTGAGTTTTTCACTGTGTCCTGTATCTTTTTCCCCAAACATCACGAATGGACCCTTCTTCTATAAAGAAATTCCTACGGATCCTCACCATCTTTTGAGTTTTTCACTATCTCCTGTTTTTTCCCCCTAAAAATCATGAAGGGACCTTTCCTGTGTGAAAAAAATGTTATAAATACTCACCATCTGTTGAGGTTTTCAATATCTCCTGGTTTTTATTTCCCAAAATCATGAATGGACCTTTCCTGTATAAAGAAAATCCTACACATACTTACTATCTCTTGGGTTTTTCACAATCTCCTGTTTTATTCCCCTAAAAATCACGATGGGACCTTTCCTGTGTGAAAAAAATGTTATAAATACTCACCATCTCTTGAGGTTTTCACTATCCTGTATCTTTTTCCCCAGAAATCACGAAGGGAACTTTCCTGTATAAAGTAAATCCGACAAATACTCATCGAGGTTTTCAATATCTCTTGGTTTTTATTGACGAAGGGACCTTTCCTGTGTGAAAAAAATCCTACAGATACTCACCATCTCCTGAGTTTTTCACTGTGTCCTGTATCTTTTTCCCCAAACAATACGAATGGACCCTTCTTCTATAAAGAAATTCCTACAGATACCATCTTTTGAGTTTTTCACTATCTCCTGTTTCCCCCCCCTAAAAATCACGATGGGACCTTTCCTGTGTGAAAAAAATGTTATAAATACTCACCATCTCTTGAGGTTTTCAATATCTCCTGGTTTTTATTTCCCAAAATCATGAATGGACCTTTCCTGTATAAAGAAAATCCTACAGATACTCACCATCTCTTGGGTTTTTCACAATCTCCTGTTTTTTCTCCTAGAAATCATGAAGGGACATTTCCTGTCTAAAGAAAATCCTACAGATACTCACCATCTCCTGAGCTTTTCACTATCTCCTGTTTTTCCCCCTGTATAAAGTAGATCCGACAAACACTCATCGAGGTTTTCAATATCTCTTGGTTTTTATTGACGAAGGAACCTTTCCTGTGTGAAAAAAATGTTATAAATACTCACCATCTTCTGAGTTTTACACTGTCTCCTGTATCTTTTTCCCCCTAAAAATCAACAAGGGACCTTTCCTGTATAAAGAAAATCCTACAAATACTCATCATCTCTTGAGGTTTTCAATATCTCCTGGTTTTTATTTCCCAAAATCATGAATGG
Organism: Natrix helvetica; assembly: GCF_964273705.1. Taxonomy (NCBI): domain Eukaryota; kingdom Metazoa; phylum Chordata; class Lepidosauria; order Squamata; family Natricidae; genus Natrix; species Natrix helvetica. The sequence goes on from NC_138563.1 coordinate 8,437,749, forward strand.
ACCTTTCCTGTATAAAGAAAATCCTACAGATACTCACGATCTCTTGGGTTTTTCACAATCTCCTGTTTTTTTCCCCTAAAAATCACGAAGGGACCTTTCCTATGTGAAAAAAATGTTATAAATACTCACCATCTCCTGAGTTTTTCACTGTGTCCTGTATCTTTTTCCCCCTAAAAATCAACAAGGGACCTTTCCTGTATAAAGAAAATCCTACAGATACTCACCATCTCCTAAGCTTTGCACTATCTCCTGTTTTATTCCCCTAAAAATCACGAAGGGACCTTTCCTGTGTGAAAAAAATGTTATAAATACTCACCATCTCCTGAGTTTTTCACTGTGTCCTGTATCTTTTTCCCCAAACAATACGAATGGACCCTTCTTCTATAAAGAAATTCCTACAGATACCATCTTTTGAGTTTTTCACTATCTCCTGTTTCCCCCCCCCTAAAAATCACGATGGGACCTTTCCTGTGTGAAAAAAATGCTATAAATACTCACCATCTCTTGAGGTTTTCAATATCTCCTGGTTTTTATTTCCCAAAATCATGAATGGACCTTTCCTGTATAAAGAAAATCCTACAGATACTCACCATCTCTTGGGTTTTTCACAATCTCCTGTTTTTTCTCCTAGAAATCACGAAGGGATCTTTCCTGCGTGAAAAAAATGTTATAAATACTCACCATCTCTTGAGTTTTACACTGTCTCCTGTATCTTTTTTCCCAAAAATCACGGAGGGATCTTTTCTGTATAAAGAAAATCCTACACATACTCACCATCTCCTGAGCTTTTCACTATCTCCTGTTTTTCCCCCTGTCTAAAGTAAATCCGACAAATACTCATCGAGGTTTTCAATATCTCTTGGTTTTTATTGACGAAGGGACCTTTCCTGTGTGAAAAAAATCCTACAGATACTCACCATCTCTTGGGTTTTTCACAATCTCCTGTTTTTTCCCCCTAAAAATCACGAAGGGACCTTTCCTGTGTGAAAAAAATCCTACAGATACTCACCATCTCCTGAGATTTTCACTATCTCCTGTATCATTTTTCCCAAAAATAACGAATGGACATTTCCGGTATAAAGAAAATCCTACAGATACTCACCATCTCTTGGGTTTTTCACTATCTCCTGTATCTTTTTTCCCAAAAATCAACAAGGGACCTTTCCTGTATAAAGTAAATCCTACAAAAACTCATCATCTCTTGAGGTTTTGAATATCTCCTGGTTTTTATTTCCCAAAATCATGAATGGACCTTTCCTGTATAAAGAAAATCCTACAGATACTCACCATCTCTTGAGTTTTTCACAATCTCCTGTTTTTCCCCCTAAAAATCACAAAGGGACCTTTCCTGTGTGAAAAAAATGTTATAAATACTCACCATCTCCTGAGTTTTACACTGTCTCCTGTATTTTTTCCCCCTAAAAATCAACAAGGGACCTTTCCTGTATAAACTAAATCCTACAAATACTCATCATCTGTTGAGGTTTTGAATATCTCCTGGTTTTTATTTCCCAAAATCATGAATGGACCTTTCCTGTATAAAGAAAATCCTACACATACTTACTATCGCTAGGGTTTTTCACAATCTCCTGTTTTATTCCCCTAAAAATCACGAAGGGACCTTTCCTGTGTGAAAAAAATGTTATAAATACTCACCATCTCTTGAGGTTTTCACTATCCTGTATCTTTTCCCCCAGAAATCACGAAGGGAACTTTCCTGTATAAAGTAAATCCGACAAATACTCATCGAGGTTTTCAATATCTCTTGGTTTTTATTGACGAAGGGACCTTTCCTGTGTGAAAAAAATCCTACAGATACTCACCATCTTTTGAGTTTTTCACTATCTCCTGTTTTCCCCCCCTAAAAATCACGAAGGGACCTTTCCTGTGTGAAAAAAATGTTATAAATACTCACCATCTTCTGAGTTTTACACTGTCTCCTATATTTTTCCCCCCTAAAAATCAACAAGGGACCTTTCCTGTATAAAGAAAATCCTACAAATACTCATCATCTGTTGAGGTTTTGAATATCTCCTGGTTTTTATTTCCGAGAATCATGAATGGACCTTTCCTGTATAAAGAAAATCCTACAGATACTCACCATCTCTTGGGTTCTTCACAATCTCCTGTTTTATTCCCCTAAAAATCACGAAGGGACCTTTCCTATGTGAAAAAAATGTTATAAATACTCACCATCTCCTGAGTTTTTCACTGTGTCCTGTATCTTTTTCCCCAAACATCACGAATGGACCCTTCTTCTATAAAGAAATTCCTACGGATCCTCACCATCTTTTGAGTTTTTCACTATCTCCTGTTTTTTCCCCCTAAAAATCATGAAGGGACCTTTCCTGTGTGAAAAAAATGTTATAAATACTCACCATCTGTTGAGGTTTTCAATATCTCCTGGTTTTTATTTCCCAAAATCATGAATGGACCTTTCCTGTATAAAGAAAATCCTACACATACTTACTATCTCTTGGGTTTTTCACAATCTCCTGTTTTATTCCCCTAAAAATCACGATGGGACCTTTCCTGTGTGAAAAAAATGTTATAAATACTCACCATCTCTTGAGGTTTTCACTATCCTGTATCTTTTTCCCCAGAAATCACGAAGGGAACTTTCCTGTATAAAGTAAATCCGAGAAATACTCATCGAGGTTTTCAATATCTCTTGGTTTTTATTGACGAAGGAACCTTTCCTGTGTGAAAAAAATCCTACAGATACTCACATCTCTTGGGTTTCTAACAATCTCCTGTTTTATTCCCCTAAAAATCACCAAAGGACCTTTCCTGTGTGAAAAAAATGTTATAAATACTCACCATCTTCTGAATTTTACACTGTCTCCTGTATCTTTTTCCCCCTAAAAATCATGAATGGACCTTTCCTGTATAAAGAAAATCCTACAGATACTCACCATCTGTTGAGGTTTTCACAATCTCCTGTTTTTTCTGCCTAAAAATCACGAAGGGACCTTTCCTATGTGAAAAAAATATTATAAATACTCACCATCGCTTGAGTTTTTCACTGTCTCCTGTATCTTTTTCCCCCTAAAAATCAACAAGGGACATTTCCTGTATAAAGTAAATCCTACAAATACTCATCATCTGTTGAGGATTTGAATATCTCCTGGTTTTCATTTCCCAAAATCATGAATGGACCTTTTCTGTATAAAGAAAATCCTACACATACTCACCATCTCCTGAGCTTTTCACTGTCTCCTGTTTTTCCCCCTGTATAAAGTAGATCCGACAAATACTCATCGAGGTTTTCAATATCTCTTGGTTTTTATTGACGAAGGGACCTTTCCTGTGTGAAATAAATCCTACAGATACTCACCATCTCCTGAGCTTTTCACTATCTCCTGTATCATTTTTCCCAAAAATAACGAATGGACATTTCCTGTATAAAATAAATCCTACAAATACTCATCATCTGTTGAGGTTTTGAATATCTCCTGGTTTTTATTTCCCAAAATAGCGAAGGGACCTTTCCTGTGTGAAAAAAATATTATAAATACTCACCATCTCTTGAGTTTTACACTGTTTCCTGTATCTTTTTCCCCCTAAAAATCACGAACGGATCTTTCCTGTGTGAAAAAAATGTTATAGATACTCACCATCTCTTGAGTTTTACACTACCTCTTATATCTTTTTTCCCAAAAATCATGGAGGGACCTCTCCTGTCTAAAGAAAATCCTACAGATACTCACCATCTCCTGAGCTTTTCACTATCTCCTGTTTTTCCCCCTGTATAAAGTAAATCCGACAAATATTCATCGAGGTTTTCAATATCTCTTGGTTTTTATTGACGAAGGGACCTTTCCTATGTGAAAAAAATCCTATAGATACTCACCATCTCTTGGGTTTTTCACAATCTCCTGTTTTATTCCCCTAAAAATCACAAAAGAACCTTTCCTGTGTGAAAAAAATCCTACAGATACTCACCATCTCCTGAGTTTTTCACTGTGTCCTGTATCTTTTTCCCCAAACAATACGAATGGACCCTTCTTCTATAAAGAAATTCCTACAGATACCATCTTTTGAGTTTTTCACTATCTCCTGTTTTCCCCCCCTAAAAATCACGATGGGACCTTTCCTGTGTGAAAAAAATGTTATAAATACTCACCATCTCTTGAGGTTTTCAATATCTCCTGGTTTTTATTTCCCAAAATCATGAATGGACCTTTCCTGTATAAAGAAAATCCTACAGATACTCACCATCTCTTGGGTTTTTCACAATCTCCTGTTTTTTCTCCTAGAAATCACGAACGGACCTTTCCTGTATGAAAAAATGTTATAAATACTCACCATCTCTTGAGTTTTACACTACCTCTTATATCTTTTTTCCCAAAAATCACGGAGGGATCTTTTCTGTATAAAGAAAATCCTACAAATACTCATCATCTGTTGAGGTTTTGAATATCTCCTGGTTTTTATTTCCCAAAATAGCGAAGGGACCTTTCCTGTGTGAAAAAAATATTATAAATACTCACCATCTCTTGAGTTTTTCACTATCTCCTGTATCATTTCCCCCCAAAATAACGAATGGACCTTTCCTGTATAAAGAAAATCCTACAGATACTCACCATCTCTTGGGTTTTTCACAACCTCCTGTTTTATTCCCCTAAAAATCACGAAGGGACCTTTCCTATGTGAAAAAAATGTTATAAATACTCACCATCTCCTGTGTTTTTCACTATCTCCTGTATCTTTTTCCCCCTAAAAATCAACAAGGGACCTTTCCTGTATAAAGAAAATCCTACAGATACTCACCATCTCCTAAGCTTTGCACTATCTCCTGTTTTATTCCCCTAAAAATCACGAAGGGACCTTTCCTGTGTGAAAAAAATGTTATAGATACTCACCATTTCTTGAGTTTTAGACTACCTCTTATATCTTTTTTCCCAAAAATCACGGAGGGACCTTTCCTGTATAAAGAAAATCCTACAGATACTCACCATCTCCTGAGCTTTTCACTATCTCCTTTTTTCCCCCCTGTATAAAGTAAATCCGACAAATACTCATCGAGGTTTTCAATATCTCTTGGTTTTTATTGACGAAGGGACCTTTCCTGTGTGAAAAAAAATCCTACAGATACTCACCATCTCCTGAGCTTTTCACTATCTCCTGTATCATTTTCCCCAAAAATAACGAATGGACCTTTCCTGTATAAAGTAAATCCTACAAATATTCATCATCTGTTGAGGTTTTGAATATCTCCTGGTTTTTATTTCCCAAAATCATGAATGGACCTTTCCTGTATAAAGAAAATCCTACAGATACTCATGATCTCTTGGGTTTTTCACAATCTCCTGTTTTATTCCCCTAAAAATCACGAAGTGGACCTTTCCTATGTGAGAAAAATATTTTAAATACTCACCATCTCTTGAGTTTTTCACTGTATCCTGTATCTTTCCCCCCCTAAAAATCAATAAGGGACCTTTCCTGTATAAAGTAAATCCTACAAATACTCATCATATGTTGAGGTTTTGAATATCTCCTGGTTTTTATTTCCCAAAATCATGAATGGACCTTTCCTGTATAAAGAAAATCCTACAGATACTCACCATCTCCTGAGCTTTTCACTATCTCCTGTTTTTCCCCCTGTATAAAGTAAATCCGACAAATACTCATCGAGGTTTTCAATATCTCTTGGTTTTTATTGACGAAGGGACCTTTCCTATGTGAAAAAAATCCTACAGATACTCACCATCTCCTGAGCTTTTCACTATCTCCTGTATCATTTTCCCCCAAAATAACGAATGGACCTTTCCTGTATAAAGTAAATCCTACAAATACTCATCATCTCTTGGGTTTTTCACAACCTCCTGTTTTATTCCCCTAAAAATCACGAAGGGACCTTTCCTATGTGAAAAAAATGTTATAAATACTCACCATCTCCTGAGTTTTTCACTATCTCCTGTATCTTTTTCCCCCTAAAAATCAACAAGGGACCTTTCCTGTATAAAGAAAATCCTACAGATACTCACCATCTCTTGGGTTTTTCACTATCCCCTGTATCTTTTTCCCCAAAAATCATGAATGGACCTTTCCTGTATAAAGAAAATCCTACAGATACTCACCATCTGTTGAGTTTTTCACTATCTCCTGTTTTTTCCCCCTAAAAATCACGAAGGGACTTTTCCTGTGTGAAAACCTCACGATCTCCTGAGTTTTTCACTATCTCCTGTATCTTTTTTCCCAAAAATCACGAAAATCCTGTATAAAGCAAATCCTACAGATACTCAGCATCTCCTGTTTTTTGGCCCTAAGTCTATACCTTTTTGTATCAGGTTGCACAAGTCCTTTCCATTTCCAGTTTAAATGGCCCATGTTCTAGAGGCTTACTTTTCCATATACATTTGATGCAGAACCACTCACCTTCTCTTAGTTATTTGCCCAAATTCACAAATCTCGCTTTTTTGTTTAGGTTTGTGAGCAACTTAACGTCTCTTGTTTATTCACGCCACAGAACTGCCTGCTTTACTGTTTGAATGACTGGAAATCACTCTCTCGTGTCATTGGGTCTCCTGCTATTAGAGAACTAGAACTCCCTATCTGGCGTTTCTGGCTTGCTACCTTGACCTCTGAACCAAATTGGCTGCCATTTAGCTGGACGGTGTGTGCCAACCTGTCCCAACTGTCAAAACCCACTGAGCCAAAGTGGCATCTCCTTGGCAACCTGCCTGCAAAGGGCGTGGCTGCCCTGCCAGTGGCTGTTGCTTAGTGACCTGGAGGGGGGTCATCTCTGATGTCACAGTGGAGGGAAGGGAGGGGGCAGGAGGGAACTGTCAGGGAAGCCCCAGCCAATCAGCACCTAGGCCAGCTCCCTGCTGGCATCAACATGGCTGCCCAAAGCCTTCATGGTCACATCTTCCTCTTCTTGCTCATGTCCTTTTTGGTGTGTGGGGGGGTCCAAAGCGCCCTGGAAGCACCAGCTGTCCTCCTAGAAGCCCCTGCTGGAGGAGGAGAGGGGACAGACAAGTGATCCTTGTTGGGGAGGGGCTGGATGGCCATGGGGGGCAAAGAAGGGGGGTTTAACACCCAGGGTCTCCCCAAAGTCACGAGAAGGATTTAACCACTACCCAAGAGGGATTCATACAATACACCAAGCTGACCCCCAGCCCAGGAACCCCCCCCCAGCTGCACTCATAGCACGTGCCCCCTCCGAGAGTTAAGCTGGACATTTTAGGGGGGGCGGCTCCCTGCATCGTATAAAAGCAGCCGAGCTGGCTAAGGAACAAACGCAAAAAGAATTTTAAAAAATAGATTTATTTCTTTATATTGGGATAAAAATGCGACAGTGAAATTAGCATGTCAACAGGGATATAAGATCACACACACACTCAAACTGAAAAGTGATTTTTGTTTTTTTTTGGACAGAGGGATAAAGTTAAGAATTTTTAACTGCTTTCAATTCAATGCGAGAATCATTCTATCCGGCATCTAAAAGGTCTTGAATGCATTATTCAAGCAACTTTTAAGATGTCTGGACTTCAGCTCCCAGAATTCCCCATGATGGCTAGGCAATCCTGGGACTTGCAGTCCACCCATCTTAAAGCATGTTGGCTGGGGAGTTTAGGAGATTTGAAGAAGTCCATCCATCTTAAATCATAGTTAGCTGGAGTTCTGGGAATGGAAGTCCCCCCCCCATGTTGAAGCAGGCTGGCTGGGGGATTCTGGGAAGACCACCAAAAGTCTGGCCTTCAATATCCCCAAGTTTGGCATATTTTCTTCCACCAGCAGGAGACAAATGAGGAAGTTAAACATATATATATATTAATTCAAACATCTTCCATTAAACAGAGTGTATCGTCTGGGTACATTTATTTTGTGCAAATATTTTATACAAAAGCAATTACAGCCATATCTACTATTTTTATCTATTCTTAATGCTGATACGAATATATACCATACCTAACACTATAACAATTCTCTTCTTAACTTATTTAGCTTCATTAAACCATTTCCTCTATTTCACTCTTCTGCTTTGTTCCCCTTTTCATATTTATTCTCTAACCATTGATAAAATAATTCCCATATATTGTGAAAATCGGATTGTCCCTTCTCTTTCATTTCAAATGTTCACCTATTCATTTCTGCACATTCTAATATTTTCCGAATCACATTCTCATCCATAGGGGTGAAATCTTCATTTTTCCAATGTTGTGCAAATACAATCCTAGCTGCAGTTATTACACGAATGATCAAAATATACATTTTCTATACAATAAGTTTCTGGTAAAATCCCCAGTAAAAATAATTCAGGTTTCAGATCAATATGCTGTTGTAACATCTCCTCCAACCATATAAATATTGGTCATAGAATTGATCCACCTTTTCTATTGAATCTAGTCTAGTCTTTGCTCTTGCCAGGTTACCAATATACCTTCTGGTATCAGCCATCTAAAATTCACTCCTTTTCTAATTAAACACTTTGTCAAGAACTGACATTCTCTTCTTAATTCTCTCACTGTTCTTGGGATTTGTTTTAATTCTACGATTTCTTTCCCTTTATACTTCAAAGGGTTATTTCTTGCGCTCTGCCAAATTTCTGTTTTTATTCCTTTCTTGGTGAATCTAACACCAGAGCTTCTCTAGGCAATCTATTTCTTGTCGCATATCTAGTGTGCACTCCAAATATTTCACCTATCCCATTAAAAAAAGAAAAACCCATTGCTTCCACCAACATATCTGCCATTGTCTCCGCTAGATTTTCTCCCTTTTCTTCTTCCATATTCTGAAATCTCAAATAAAAATCTGCTCTATCCATCTCTAAAGAAAGTATCTGTGAATCCTCTTGGCTTTTTCTCATCTTCTCCATTTTCTCACCTACTTTCCCTAATCTTTCCTTCATATCCTCGTGAAGAGCTTGGTATCACGGTCTTTATCGCTGCTGGTGATGCATTGGCTTTCTCTTGCGGGATCAAAGCATCCAATGTTCTCTGGTTCGGCAGAGCTACAAATTGTAGATGCTGCTGCTGAGGATGGGGCTGATGTTGTTTTCCTCATGTTGTAATGCAGGGGTGTCCAAACTTGGCAACTTTAAGACTTGTGGACTTCAACTCCCAGAATTCCCCAGCCAGCTCTGCAGAGCTGGCTGGGGAATTCTGGGAGTTGAAGTCCACAAGTCTTAAAGTTGCCAAGTTTGGACATCCCTGTTGTAATGTCTTAGTATTTGTAATCCACCAAGTGGAAGTAATATAATTCAACTGTAATCCAAGGGAAGGGGCACGGTGGCTCAGTGGCTAAGACGCTGAGCTTATTAGTCAGAAAGGTCAGGAGTTCAGTGGTTTGAATCCCTACTGCCGTGTAACAGAGTGAGCTCCCCGTTACTTGTCCCAGCTTCTGCCAAGCTAGCAGTTCGAAAGCAAGTAAAAAATGCAAGTGGAAAAATAGGCACCACCTTTGGTGGGAAGGGAACAGCGTTCCGTGCGCCTTCGGTGTTGAGTCATGCCGGCCACATGACCACGGAGATGTCTTCGGACAGCGCTGCCTCTTTGGCTTTGAACGGAGATGAGCACCGCCCTCTAGAGTCGGGAACGACCAGCACATATGAGCAAGGGGAACCTTTACCTTTAAGTGTAAATAATATAATTCAATTGTAATCCAAGGGAAAGGAGGGGGGATTTATAATCCAAATCCATTATCAATTTGTAATATCCTTCTTAAAAGTTCTTTTCTTCAGATTCTTCTAACCCTAATCCAAATTATCACAGGAAAGGAAACCAATAAAATAATAATTTGTAATCCAAAACAGTCCACCAGGCTCCAAAAAAATACAATTACATCCAAAGAGAGAGTTCACAGAATCCAGTTGCTTTGCCTGATTTTTTCCCCTTCAAGTTCCAAAAGCTGCACTATTAAAACAAAAACAAAAAAAAAGGATTTCTAAATTCCGCTTAGCTCTTCAGACAAAACAACTTCATTATCAAATTAGTTCACAGGCCT